>NC_057712.1:108019932-108039137 GCF_004010195.1 Chiloscyllium plagiosum | reverse complement strand
GAACCTTGTCGAAAGCCTTACTAAAGTCCATATAGATCACATCTACTGCTTTGTCCTCATCAATCCTCTTTGTTACTTCTTCAAAAAACTCAAATCAAGTTTGTGAGACATGATTTCCCACACACAAAACCATGTTGACCATCCCTAATCAGTCCTTGCCTTTCCAAATACATGTACATCCTGTCCCTCAGGATTCCCTCCAACAACTTGCCCACCACTGAGGTCAGGCTCACCGATCTATAGTTCCCTGGCTTGTCTTTACCGCCCTTCTTAACAAGAGACAGTATGTTCCTGTTAGGGAGAAGGGCAAGGCGTAGAGAATGGTGGATGACTAGGGAAATTGCCGTTTTGGTAAAAACAATGACTGCAGATGCTGGAAACCAGATTCTGGATTAGTGGTGCTGGAAGAGCACAGCAATTCAGGCAGCAGATGCTGCCTGAATTGCTGTGCTCTTCCAGCACCACTAATCCAGAAATTGCCGTTTTGGTCAAGAAGAAGGAAGCACATGTTAGGTAGAGGCAGCAGAAATCGAGTGATTGCCCAGAAGAGTATAAAACAGTAGGAGTATACTTAAGAAGGAAATCAGGAGAGCAAAAAGGGGACATGAGATAGCTTTCGCAGATAGGGTTATGGAGAATCCAAGGGATTTTATAAGTATGTTTAGGTTAAAAGGGTAACTCGGAAGGCAATAGGGCTCCTTAAAGGTCAGTACAGCTGCCTATGTGTGGAGCCGCAGGAGAGATACTAAATAAGCATTTTGCATCAGTGTTTACTGTGGAGAATGATATGGAAGATATAGAATGTGGGGAAATCAATAGCGACATTTTTAAAAATATTACAGAAATGGAGGTGCAGGACGGCTTAAAACACATAAAAGTTGATAAATCCCTGGGACCTGATCAGGTGTACCCTGGAATTCTGTGCAAAGCCAAGGAATTGATTGCTGAGCCCCTTGCTGAGATATTTGTATCATCGATAGCCACAAGTGAGGTGCTGGAAGACTGAGGGTTGGCTAACGTGGTGCCACTATTTAAGAAAACTGGTAAGGAAAAGCCAGGAAACTATAGACCGATGAGCGTGACATCGGTGGTGGGCAAGTTGTTGGAGGGAATTCTGACGGACAGGATTTATATGTATTTGGAAAGGCAGGGACTAATTAGGGACAGTCAACATGGCTCTGTGTGTGGGAAATCATGTCTCACTACCTTGATTGAGTTTTTTGAAGAAGTAACAAAGAGGATTGATGAGGGCAGAGTAGTGGGCATGATCTATACAGAGTCAAGATTAGAGTGGTGCTGGAAAAGCACAGCAGCATCCGAGGAGCAGGAAAATCTATGTTTTGGGCAAAAGCCCTTCAGGAATCTATATGGACTTCAGTAAGGCGTTTGACAAGGTTCCTCATGATAGACTGGCTAGCAAGGTTGGATCATATGGAATATAGGGAGAACTAGCCATTTGAAACAGAACTGGCTTGAAGGTAGAAGACATAGGGTGGTGGTGGAGGATTGCTTTTCATACTGGAGGCCAGTGACCAGTGGTGTGCCACAAGGATCAGTGCTGGGTCCACTGCTTTTCATGATGTGGATGTGAGCATAGGGGGTATGGTTAGTAAGTTTGCAGATGACACCAAAATTGGAGGTATAGTGGACAGTAAAGAAGATTACTGCAGAGAATAATAGGATCTTGATCAGATGGGCCAATGGGCCGAGGAGTGGCAGATGGAGTATAATGTGAGGTGCTGCATTTTGGAAAAGCTAAATCAGAGCAGATCTTGTATATTTAATGGTAAGGTCCTAGGGAGTGTTGCTGAACAAAAAGACCTTGGAGTGCAGGTTCATAGCTCCTTGAAAGTGGAGTCGTAGGTAGATAGGATAGTGAAGGCGGCGTTTGGTATGCTTGCCTTCATTGCTGAGTGCATTGAGTTGAGGAGTTGAGAGGTCATGTTGTAGTTGTACAGGACATTGGTTAGGCCACTTTTAGAATACTGCTTGCAGTTCTGGTCTCCATGCCATAGGAAGGATGTTGTGAAACTTGAAAGGGAAGAGAAAAGATTTACAAGGATGTTATCAGGGTTGGAGGGTTTGAGTTATAGGGAGATGCTGAAGAGGCTGAGGCTATTTTCCCTGGAGCATTGGAGGCTGAGGAGTGACCTTATACAGGCTTATAAAATCATGAGGGGCATGAATAGGGTAAACAGATAAAGTCTTTTCCCTGGATTGGGGGAGTCTAAAACTAGAGGGTATAGGTCTAAGGTGAAAGGGGAAAGATTTAAAAGGAACCTGAGGGACAACCTTTTCATGCAGAGGTGGTTCATGTATTGAAGGAGCTGCCAGAGGAAGTGGTGGAAGCTGGTACAATGACAACATTTAAAAGGCATCTGGATGAGTAGATGTATCATAAGGGTTGAGAGGGGTATGGGCCAAATGCTGGCAAATGGAACTAGATTTATCTTGGATATCTGGTCAGCATGGACAAGTTGGACTGAAAGATCTCTTTCTGTGCTATATATCTCTATGACTCTATCTGTATAATGTTTCTCCAGGGTGAGATGTAATACTATACTTCCAAATCTATATGGTATGGTCCCATTGAACAAAACCAGCGCATCAAATTGCATATTTTTACAACTCCCAAACATATTTTGAAATATTCAGTGTACTTGCTCATATGAATTAGAAGCAGGAATAAGCCACTTTACCCCTTGGGCCGGTGCTGCCATTCAATATGATCATGGCTGATCTAAACATCTTATACCTGCATACCTCAAAAAGCATTTCACTTTCTTATCAAGAACTTATCAACCTCTGCCTTAAATTATTCAAGGACTGCTTGAAGAAGATTTCTAAAGATTCATGACTGAGAAGAGTATTTCTAATTTCAGTCATAAATAGCAAGTCTTTATTTTTAAACAATGATCTTTAGTTCTAGATTTTCCCATCTAATCTCTCAGAACCGTTCAAAATTTTACATTTCAAACAATTTTCCTCTTATTCTTCTAAGTTCCATCAGGCACAAGCCTCCCTGTCTAAACTTTTTCCACAGAAAGACAACCCACCCATTCAGGCATTAGTGTATTAAACCTTCTCTGAACTGCTTCTAGTGTATTTACACCATACTTAAGTAACGAAGGCAATACTATATACAGTACTCCAGGTGTGGTCTCACCAATGTCATATAATTGAAGTATAGACTTCTTACCTTTGTATTCAATTCATATTAGGTAATATAAATAACATCCTATTAATTTTCTGAATTGGGTTCTGTACTTGATACTAACCAGTACATGTGATTCATGTACTACGATACTCTGATTTGTCTGTATCTCACAGCTCTGTAATCTCTTTCCATTTCGATAATATGCTTTTTTTATTCTTCCTGCCAAAATTGAAAATTTCACATTCCATTTTCCAGATCTTTGCCCACTCACTTAAACTGTCTGTATTCTGTTATTGTTTTCTTCTATCCTCTTCAGAATTTATTTTCTGACGAGTCTTTCTGTTACCAGCAATTTAGCAACCACACCTTTGGTTGCTTCAATAATTTATAGAAATTTTAAGAGGCTGAGATATATGGTACAGCATTTGTTAATTATTGCCATCCAGAAAATGGCACATTTATGCCTTATTTCTGGTTAGCTAGCCAGTCGTCTATCTATGAAATTTGTTAGTCCCTACACCATTAACTCCTGACTTTTATTCGGTGCAAATAACCTTTGTTGTGGCACATTATTAAATGTCATCTGGAAGTGCAAATACCATACTTCTACCTGTTCCCCTTTAGGTACAGTGCATAATTTCTTCAAAGGTCTCCAATAAATTGCTTAAATATATCATTTTCTCAAACAATGTTGCTCCTAACTAATTACGTTGATTTTTTTCTAACTGTTCTGCAATAACATAATTAATAATAGCTTCTAACATTTTCCATATGACAGATGTTAAGCTAATTAATCTGTTGTTTCCCATTTTATCTCAGTCCCTTTCTTGAAAAAGGAGTTAAATTTGCTATCTTTCAACTTAATGGAACTTTACTGCAATCTGGAATTTGGGGAACATTAAACCAACATATCAACTATTTATTTTAAAACCTGGGGACTTGACAGACCATAGTTCCAACAATTTGGTCAGTTCCACACCATTCTTGATTGTAACAATCTTTAATTCCTTCCTTTCTCTCTCTTCCTGACTTGCAGCTCTTCTTGAGACATTATTTGTATCCTTTGTAGTAAAGACTTGTGTTCATTTAGTCTAATGTCTCCTTCTTCATTTTTAATCGCCAAATTTGCTTTCCATAGCACCAATGTTACTTTAATATTTTTCTTTTTGAAATATTTATAGATACTCTTTCCATCATTTTCTTATTTACAGATAGCTTTCTCTTGTAATTTAACTTTCCCCTCCTTATTAATCTTTTTTTAATATTGTCTAATCTTATGACCTTCTTCCTATTTTTGTGGAGCTATTTGCTTTCAACTTGATATGTTTTTTAGTTAACCAGGTTGTGGGACTTCCCCAAATATTTTTATCTATTGTGCATCCTGAAATAGCCCTTTAAATATCTGCCACTCTAATGGTCCATCTTGTGGCCTAATTTGCCAGCTTTTTAAAATTAGCTCTGCTTTCACACCCTCATAACATTCTCTATTAAAGTTTAAAATACCACTCTTTATACATAGGGGTGCCTTAAATGAGCTCATTAATTAATTTGATCTTGTTGCACATTAGCAGGTAGAGTATAACCTGCTCCCTGGTTGGCTCGAGAACTTCCTGTTCTAAGGATATTTTCAAGCATTTCTATGCACTATGCCAATCTGATTTTTCCAGTCTACATGTAGATTAAAATTCCCCCATGATTACTGTCATACGCATCTCTCAAGGACCCATTAATATTTCTTTACCACTCTGTATGAATATGTAGTTATTGTAAGGGAACCCATATAGCATTTCAACAAGTGATTTATTGCATTTATAATTTCTACCCAAACTGCTTGTATACCCTGTAATTCTGAGCTTGGTATCCCTTTCTATTGTATTAATACCATTATTAGTTAACAGAGTAATGCCTCTGCCTTTTCTAGTTTCCTATCTTTCCTACATGTTGCACACCCTTCAACATCTAGGTCCCATTCTGCAGTCATGTCTGTGAAATACCAATCGATCATATTTATTTGTTGTTTTGTAATTCATCTGGTTGATTTTGAAAGCTAACTGCAATGATATACAGCCTTCAGTTTTGTCCTTTTTTTTTATCTTTTAACCTCTATCCATATCTGCTGATTCACTTTGGATTGTATGATTGCTTCTGTCCTGGTCCATTTATTATATCCCATTCTTGCCTTTGTCTGTATTCTCTGCTTTATCACATTTTCTCAAATAGACCTTCCTCAAATTCCTAATTGGATAGCTCAGCAGAACATGAGCCTCACCATGGTTCAAGCTGAGTTGAAAAATGTGGTGCTGGAAAAACACAGCAGGCCAGGCAGCATCCGAGGAGCAGGAGAATCGACGTTTCGGGCATAAGCCCTTCTTCAGGAATAAGGGCTTATGCCCGAAACGTCAATTCACCTGCTCCTCGGATGCTGCCTGGCCTGCTGTGTTTTTCCAGCACCACATTTTTCAACTCTGGCACTCCAGCATCTGCAGTCCTCACTTTCTCCTCCATGGTTCAAGCTGAGACTGTCTCAACAATACAGATTCCACTTACCCCTAGCCACTGTTTCACAAACCAGAACCACTTCTACTGGAACAGTCTTTAAACCATGTTTTCATTTCTCTAATCCTATTGGTTTTATGCCAATTTTCACATGACTCAGCAAAATTCCTTCTAAGGTTGCTGGAAGGTTCTGTGCATGCTTATCAGAGTGCCAATACAATATTGTATTCCGCTTCCAGAAGCTGCTACCTCTCTCAAACCTTGATGGTCTGCACCCTGAAAGATCAACAAAAAAAAAGTTGTTTGAGTAACAATCCAGAGATTATTATTTTCAAGTATTGCTTCTGAATTTGGCACCTATTTCATATTGACCTATGCAGAACTCCTCCTTTGACTTGCCTTTTGCTGCTACCTGTAAGGATCCCGGTGATCAAATCCCCATCCTCTAACTATAAGTTCCTTTACATCTCTGAGCAAATGTCCTGAACAATTGCACTATATAGCAACACAGCCTTCTGGTCTCTTGCCCATTTGGAGCAGTAAAGTGTCAACTACCATCACTGTATTGTTCTGCACTGTCAGTTCTTTGATCTCTGTTCCCCCACTTGAATTACTTGTATCAGTGTCATGGTCAGTCAGCTCATCCACCCTCTAGCTCCAACTCTCATCCAAACAAGCTAAAAGATCTTCAAATTTGTTTGACAATTGCTAAGGTTGCAGCCTTCTAGATCTCCTTTCCTGCTTTTCTCAGTCATATTCTCCTGTCTGTGACCACCGACCAATTCAGAAAGTTCTATTCTGAGAAGCATGACTGCTTCTAGGATTAGTGACCAAGCAACTTCCCCTACCTGATGTGTTTGTATTCTCTCATCTTTCCAATGCAGCACATCACCTGTACTGGCATATTCAGTGTTAATTAATTAACCTTTTCTTTTACTACACGTAATATGGCACGGTGGCACAGTGGTTAGCACTGCTGCCTCACAGCGCTAGAGACCCGGGTTCAATACCCGCCTCAGGTGACTGACTGTGTGGAGTTTGCACATTCTCCCCGTGTCTGCGTGGGTTTCCTCCGGGTGCTCCGGTTTCCTCCCACAGTCCAAAGATGTGCAGGTCAGGTGAATTGGCCATGGTAAATTGCCCGTAGTGTTAGGTAAGGAGTAAATGTAGGGGTATGGGTGGGTTGCGCTTTGGCGGGGCGGTGTGGACTTGTTGGGCCGAAGGGCCTGTTTCCACACTGTAAGTAATCTAAAAAGAAAAAGAAATACATTTTAACCTAAGTAATCCAGAGGTCCAAGCTAATCCCATGGGGAAAAGGATTCAATTTCTGAGGCTTTTGATGGGAATTTAAATTCTATTTATAAATCTGGAATATAAAGCTAGCGCCATCGTTGCCATTATTGACGTTATCATTTAATGTTGTAAATTCCATCTGGTTCACTAAAGGAAATCTGCCAACCTCACTCAGCCTGGATCTACTTTTGACTCCCAGCCACCCTCGAGTTTGCAAGGGTATTTGGGGATGGCAGAATAAATGCTAGTTTGCCAAAGATGCTCACACCTCGTGAATGAATAGAAGAAAACACAACTGACACTGCAATTCCGTAACGGGCAAGTTCTGCACTGTTGGGCGTACCGTTCATCAGATTTTTTTTTCTAAAGGAGACCCACCTGCCTCTCAAGCCCCCACCTTTATTTGAAGAGGGGTTCTCCCTGGCCTGCTGGCCGATGTTTCCCTCCCGATCAACAGTACTTCAAACAATAAACGTTGAAAGCTGCAGACGCTGGAGAGTCAAAAAGTGTGGCGCTGCAAAAGCACAGCCGGTCAGGCAGCCGAGGAGCAGGAGGGTCGACGTTTCGGGCATAAACCCCGATGAAGGGCTGATTTATAGTCGAAACGTCGACTCTCCTGCACCTCGGATGCTGCCTGGTCAGCTGTACTTCTCCAGCGCCACACTTCTTTGACTCAACACTTCAAACAGATCACTTGAATTTATTGTATTATCTGTATTACATTTCAGACCTTGCTATAAGTACGCTAGGTCTTGTTGGCAATTCCATATTACAACAGGCAATTATTTGTTTTGTAAAATATAATTACTATAAATTGCTTGAAGACCTCTCGAGGTCAGGGAAGACGCGTAACGCAAGTTTTTCTTCCAAACAAGGCTGTTTCTCACCTGTCCTAAAATCTCCTTATGCTGCAGTGTCAATTTTACTAATGTTCTCATGAAGCGCCTTGGGATACATTACAATGAAGGAAAAATAGGATTTATAAACGTCCTTTGAAAGTCTGTTTAATCGCAAGTCTCTGCAGCAAAAAATGAAATCAAAACATGTGATACCGTCCTGGCAGACGGGCATCCCAATGTAATCTGAGGTGGGACTACAACGTCCAGGATGCTACATGGCTCGCTTCCGGTATTCCCGGCGGACCAATTGGATGCGCCCCTCATCCGGAAGTGGATTGGAAGAGGGTGACGGTTTAACGGCCGGGGATTCGGATTGCCCTTTGGTGGGGGAGGCGCGGGAGGGGGGCGAAGCCAGCTGTGGTCGCGCGATGTGGACCGGCGAGGAGCGATAGCACGCGGACGGCCGGCCGGCTGGCTGGCGGCCTCGCTGCTGAAAGTAGGAGGGGGCGGGAGGAAGGAGGGGGACCGAGGTCGGCCCTGCACGCTGTCCTCAGTCCTCTGTCCTCCGTTGTGGCCATAGATGATGGAACGGGCGATGGAGCAGCTGAACCGACTGACCCGTTCTCTGAGGCGGGCTCGGACTGTGGAACTACCTGAAGGTGAGTCCAGGTTTTTAATGTGGAGGGTGGGTCAATCTAACCTTATGTCATATAATCATCTCATGTCGATTCGAAGTGGAAAGTTTATCAGAGGCCACCTTTTGTTAATAGCTTCAAAGGATCTCGTTAAGCACCTTACTCTATCAGATCAATTTCCTTGGTGTTTTTTGCAATGTAAATAAAGTTAGCCCTGATGTTTGCTGCCAGGTGAGGGTGGGTTAGCCCTTTGCACCATTTCACATAAATAAAGTCAAATAAAATCAAATCATGCATCACATCCTTCTTACTTTCACTCATGATGTTGCAGTAAGGAATAAATCTGTGGCTGTAAATTTCACGTGCTAAGGTCATATTTCCCATATCCAACATATTGCTGTTAGTGGAAGTATCAGACCATTTGAGCTTACATTAGCCATGTATTAAGGCTGCTGTGCATTTAATCAGTCTGTTTTGCTGTTACTAATGTGCTGAATTTCTTGGTCCCATGCTGAATTTTATTGATTGGCAGTCATCTGTTTGTTTGGCTTCCCTTTTGTATTACTTAATCTTGGCTTTCACTTTTCCATTTTGCCTTTGCACCTCATCGGCTGTTAATTGTTTTAATCTTACTGTAGTTGAAAATGTGCAACTTTTTTAACCTGTATTTTCACTTCTACACTCATTTTCTGATTCTTGACATTTATTTGTGGCTAAGTGCATTCCGACTCTCTCCTTTGATTCTACTTGTTAAATCATTTCATTGACGACCCTCGTTGCTACATTTTGTCTGCATTTACTACAATCTTGCGTGTAGTGTTGTACCAGATACTTTGCAGTCCAAATTAACAAAATCAATAATGTTACCTTCAACCACGATCTCTAACATCCTAAAAAAAAAGTACTTTTGTTGAGCATGGCCTACTGATGGATGTCATGGTTTTAGTCACTTTGGGAAGTCTGTCTATGACACCATAAGTAAAATTTTATCCATGACAGATATTGGGATCATGAGCTATTTTTAAAATCATCTTTTGCTCTATTGGTAGGTGCTGAGGTCTTTATATTTGGTTCATTGCAATTACCAATTGTAATGCTGCCATAACGATTCCTGCTGATAATGGACTCTTCATAAAGACACAGAGTCGTACGGCATGGAAACAGATCCTTCAGTGTAACCAGTCCGTGCTGACTATAATCCAAACTAAACCAATTCCACCTGCCTGTACTTTGCTCAAATCCCTCCAAACATTTATTCATATACTTCTCTAAATGTCTTTTAAAAGTTGTAATTCACCATTTGCTCTGGAAGGTCAGTCCACACGAACCAATCTGTGTTTTTTTGAAAAAAATATGCCTCATCTTTTTTAAACTCTTTCTCCTGCCACCTTTAAGATATATCCCATAGTCTTGAAATCCCTCACCCTAAGGAAAAGACCCCTGCCACTCTCCTTATCTACACCTCTCATGGTTTTATAAATCTCTGTAAGGTCCTATGGACCTGTGAAAAAAGTCCCAGCCTTTCCTTATAACTCAATCCCTCCATCCCTGGCAATATTCTGATAAATCTCTTCTGAACCCTCTCCAGCTTAATACCTTTTCTATAAACCGAGAGACCAGAACTGGACAGTATTCCAGAAGAAGTCTCACCAATGTCCTGTGCAACCTCCCTATAACTATGTTTTAAATCCTATACTCAAAGGTCTGGGCAATGAAGGTGAGCATGCTAAATGCCACCTTAATCACGGTATCCATATGTGATGTCAACAATTTATTTCCCACCTAAATGGGCTCTTCTTTTCATTCAGTATCTTCAGTGATGTAATCAATGGGAAGCTATTAATTTGTCTATGCTATCATGCAATGGGCTGCCTCTCATCGCAGAGAGATATCTATGTGTGTAGAACAGGCAGTTGTAATGTTATTTATTTTTCTTACAATTTTGTGTATAATTTGGCAATCCATGAATATTGTGGTCTGTGATATTCCTTGCTCCTCTTTGATAACTCCCTAATTTCTGTATCCTCCATGAGTAACACCTTGGGAAATGTTTGTGCTATCTCAGAAACCTATATGAGTTCTTTGTACTGATTGGACTTTGATACTTTTAAATTCAATATGAAACAATTGTTCTAAAACTTAATCTGATTCACTCCTTTCGTTTAGGAAAGGAAATCTGCCATCCTTACCTATGGCCTTGGATTCCAAACCCACAGCAATGTGGCTGACTCTTAGCTGTCCTCTGAAGTGGCCTCAGAATCTAGTTAGTTCATAGACAGTTAGGGCTGGGCAACAAATCTGGCCTGGTCAGTAACACCTATACCCCATGAACTTGTTTTTTAAAACAACTAGAATTTTTTAATGCCTTTCACACACTCAGAACTTTCTAAAGTGCTTCATAACCAATTAATTATTTTTGAAGTGTAAGTAAATATTTTTATCATTTTGGACCATCTGACACATCATTTTGAATTCTTGGGAACTCATGTGGTCTTTCAGATGTTTTGTGGTTGCACTTGGAAGACCATATAGACCTCTGTTTGAGCTTATCCAAAACTCCCCCCACCCCCCCCACCCCCCCATCATTGCTGATGTGCTTTTTGAGCTATATTAATTCTCAAAAAGGCTTTCTTCCTTCTCTGTCACCTTCTTCAGGCGTAGCTCCCTCCGAGATGTCCACACACTTCCAATTCTGGCATCTTGCACAAGTCTAAATTTTAAATTTTTTGTTTTGAACAACCATAGAATCCAAAGCAGAGTAGTGCCTCTGCTGTCCGTTACCAATGTCAAGAAGTATCATGATAATTCACATTTTTTTGCCATCATTAGAAATGTAAAATTACTACTTACCAGAGAATTGAAGGTGAAAGTTTATTTTGCAAAAAATGAAAAGAACGTGCCTTTATTTGGGGAAAAAAAAATCATTTCTGACAAAATGATGATTAGAAATAAAAAAAGACCTAGCAGGTCTAGTGATTCATCAGAGGCCATGAAAACCTTTGAATTCATTTGAAACTTTCTCTACTGTAGCGATCCTTGAGTCCGTTTATAATGAGGCGCAACAACAATAATGTTGCATGCTATTGCAGCCTTCGGAGATAATTGATGTACAATTGACTTTTAATATTATTATCCTTTTATGTTCTTAACCTGACTCCATTTTATTGCTGTTTCAATCATTGCACAATTAAGTGATGTGCAATAGATATTCTATCACTGAGTGAACTTATAGCCAATGACCCAGCTATGCCTGTCTTTGTCGGCTACGTAGAACAGTCCATCTTCCATAGTTACACCGGCACCACTCCCCACCTTTTCCTCTGCTTCATTGATGATTGCATCGGTGCCACCTCATGCTCCCATGAGGAGGCTGAGCAGTTCAGTTGAGCAGCCCCTCCCCCCGTCCCTCCTCCCTACCTTTTATCTTGGCCTGCTTGGCACATCTTCCTCATTCCTGAAGAAGGGCTTATGCCCGAAACATCGATTCTCCTGCTCCTTGGATGCTGCCTGACCTGCTGTGCTTTTCCAGCAACACATTTTTCACCTCTGACTACCTGGTCAGATCCATGCCCCCCAACAACCCACCCTCTCCTCTTGGTACCTTCTCCTGCCACTGCAGGAATTGCAAAACCTGCGCCCACACCTCCCCCCTCACTTCCATCCATGGCCCCAAAGGAGCCTTCCATATCCATCACAGTTTCACCTGCACTTCCACAAATGTCATTTATTGTATCTGTTGCTCCCGATGGGGTCTCCTTTACGTTGAGGAGATTGGATGCCTTCTCACAGAGCACTTCAGAGAAAATCTCTGGGACACCAGCACCAATCAACCCCCTCCCCGTGCCGAACATTTCAACTCCCCACTCTGCTGAGGACATGCAGGTCCTGGGCCTCCTCCACGCTACTCCCTCACTGTCTGATGCCTGGAGGAAGAACGCCTCATCTTCTGCCTCGGAACCCTTTAATCCCAGGGAATCAATGTGGACTTAACCAGTTTCCTAATTTCCCCTCCCCCACCTTACCCCAGTTCCAAACTTCTAGCTCAGCGCCATCCTCATGACCTGTCCCACCTGTCAATCTTCCTTCCCACCTCTCTGGTCCCACCTCTCCTCTCCAACCTATCACCTTTACTCCTTCCTCCATCCACCAATTGCACTCTCAGCTACCTTCTCCCCAGCCCCACCCTCTCCCATTTATCTCTCCACACGTGAGGCTTCCAGCCTCTTTCCTGATGGAGGGCTCCTGCCCGAAACATCGATTTTTCCTGCTCTTTGGATGCTGCCTGACCTGCTGTGCATTTCCAGTACCATTCTAATCTTGACTCTAATCTCCAGCATCTGCAGTCCTCACTTTCGCCTAATGTCCTTCCCCAAACCATTTTAAATATTTTATAGAGAGTATTTGTGGTAGCATCTTCTTTTAAGATACTGAAATGGAAAATTATCAGTGCAATTTATGATTATTTTGAAGTTGGTTAATACTTGTACAAATTTTACATTGACTGAAGAATCACATCACTGCCATTTAACTTTTTGATTTGATTTTTAAATTGGTAATAAAAAAAGTTGTTTTGTCCACCATGTCTCAACTGTTTCAAACTGCGAGCTTGCTTTTACTCTTTCTCTTTTGAATGATTTAGAATGAGGTCAGCCAGGTGTATCTCATAGAAACTAGTTTCTTGATTGGGGCTGTTAACCCAGTTCATTCAGTGAATTGTGGCTGACAGATATACTGTAAATAGGAGTGTTAATGCTTCTGTTCACTTTTGGAACTGGCTCTGATTTAGCTGGATTTTATGGAATGTACTATGCGCATGTAAATTAAAGGTGACTTGGTAATGGGTTACTGGCCTTCGAGGAGTTATTTGAATGACAATGAGAAAAAAAATATATTCCTGAAGTGATTTGCTTGCATCAGTTGTCTTTGTGCTGGTGGAAGTGTCTCTAGCATCCTGCTGCTATTTGGGAAGCTTGACTTGTTCAATCCTGCTGTTGAAGACTGGGCCCAGTGTGTGGAAATAATGCATTATTTTTTCCATACAAGTGACATTGCAGCAGATGCAAAGCAAGGTTAATTCCAGTGACAGCTTGTGGACCTGCAGCTTTCTTGGTTGTTAGGAGTCTGATTTTCCCTGAGGCAACAGAAACTAAAACCTTTCAAAAGATGATGAATTTAGCTGAGGAAAATTATGACTGCAAGCCACCACTAATTCCGAGACATTATCGGATTTACTCAGTAGTTCAAGAATCAGGGAATCCATATTGGAATTTTTTGATGAGGTGAGAAGGTGACTGGCAGAGGCTTATGATTTTTGGTTTGACCCTAAGTGAAATGCTGAGAGACAGTTTGGTATGTGGGATTAATAATGTGACTGCAAAAGCACCTACTAGTTGAAACTCAACTGGACTTCAAACGGGTATTACAGCTAGCTTTGTCGTTACAAAATGTGGCAAGTGAAGCCTAGGCATTACAGGGTACTCCAGTGGAAGTGGACACCCTGCCCAGACCGACTGAGCTTGGGGAACGCCACTTGAATGAAGACCATTGCAGAGCCTCACTCAGGATATAGCTAAACAAAGGGGCTCTAGGTCAGCCCACAACAAAACCCCAAAGCAAAGGGAAGCCTCAGCCAAACAGTTAAAAATTTTCTCGGGGATCTGGACCAGCAGGCCATTTGGTTGCTGCCATTAAGCAGACTTGAGACAGAAAATGAGTCCCACCAGGCTGGTATCAGGAGAGTACGCATCCTGGAAAGTCCATCTCTTGCTGGTTTGGAAATAAAATTACTTGGCAAATTCAAATCTGAACCAATCAAAATAAATGTCTAGTTAAATGGTCACCCTGTTCGAATGGAGGTTGATACTGGCGTGGCCATACCAGTAATTGTGGAATCAGTCTTTACCAAAATTCGCACTGGACTCCAACCGTAAGTTTGCATAAGATCTCAGCAAGGCCGAGACCCTATACCAGTGGACAATGGAGAACATCTTAGAAGGTCTACCCCAGGTTGCCATTTGTTTGGATGATGTGCTAATAACTGGAAAGACCAGTAAAGAGCTTTGAGATAACTTGGACATAATGCTTAAATGTTTCTCCAAGACAGGGGTAGGCCTTAGGAAGGAAATGTGTGTGTGCCAAGCGCCTCAAGTGACCTATGTTGGCTGCAGAGTCGACAAGACTGGGTTACATTACAAGATATTGAGAGCAGTCAAAGTTGCCCTGGCTCCCCCGTCTATACCAGAGCTCAGGTCTTGCCTTGGGCTGGTGAATGATGATGTAAACTCATACATAACCTGGCCTCCATCCTGGCACCCTACATCCACTATTGAAAAAGCATCAGTCTTATTAAATGCTGTCCTAACCAAGATGTAGCTTTTAGGGAAGTGAAGAAACAGCTATCATTGGCTTAGGAAAATTGCGATCCCAAGCGAGGTGTGGTGTAGAGATGCAATGCCTCACTGTATGGTATTGGGGTAGTGTTGGCTCACAGATGGCTCAATGGAGAGGAACTCCCGATTAGCATATACTTCACAGAATTTGATGCTGAACAGAGATACACCCAGGTCGAGAAGGAAGGTTAGATGTGAGAAAGTTTCTCCAATGCTTTTATGGATGTAAATTTGTAATAGTAACAGATGACAAAGCCCTGCTAGTGGTCGCATGGCCGCATGGTACCAAATTTGGGTAGGAGAGGGGGCCTGGACAAGCACATGGACCAGATGAAAGCTTCAACCTCTTAAACTGGGTAGTAGCAAAACATATGAGGCCCATCAGAACATCCGGCAAGGGTGTCAGAGCCCGTGGGTTCTCCCCCTCTGCCTCCCATTGAAGAAACTTCTAACGATGAAAGTGTCATGGCAGATATTGCAGCCATGACACCACTACTGCCCTGAAGAATACTAATTTTGGCCGAGATGCTCTGGACAGAAGAGACGGGCTACAGTCTGATACACATTAGTAGCATCCTGGTGCAAAAAAGCCTCCGGACAAAAAGGGCCGATGTCCCATGACTCGGAGGAGAAGGGATGTAGTGATTGGAATGAGGTCAGCCAAGTAGATCTCATTCAATAGGAATTTCCTGACTGGGTCTGTTAACCCAGTCCAATCAAGGAGTCCTGGCTGACACATAAACAGGACTGGCAGGGGTTCTGTTGACTGTAGAAGCCATTTCTGAGCTAACAGGGCCCGGTGTCACAAAAATACGCCCCCCATCCTTTCCACTCAATTCATGCCATTCACAATCTTTTAAACTTCTATCAGGTCACCCCTCAACCTGCTGCATTCCAGTGAAAACAAACCCAGTCTTTCCAACCCTTCCTCATAACTAAAATCCCCCATACCAGGCAAACCTTTAAGGTTCTCCCTCCAAAGCATCCACATCCTAGTGTCATGACCAGAACTGTATACAATATTCCAAGTGTGGCCTATCTAAAGTTTTTTATAAAGCTGTAATATAACTTGCCCACCCGTATACTCAGTGCCTTCCAATGAAGGCAAGCAAGCCATAGGCCTCTCTTACTACTTTCTCTGCCTGCATTGCTACCTTCAGTGATCTGTGGACCTACACACCCAGATCTCTCTGCATATCAAAAGTCCAAAGGGTTTTGCCATTCACTGTGTAATTTCCACCTTCCAAAATGGATTACTTAACATGTTAGGATTAAACCTTATCTGCTATTTTTCTGCCCATGGCTCCAACTGATCTATATCCAGCTGAATCCTTGACAATGCTCACTATCCACAACTCCACCAATCTTTGTATTGTCCGCAAACTTACGAATTAGACCAGCCACGTTTCCCTCCAAATCATTTCTGTCAATCAAGAACAGTAGAAGGGCTTTTGCCTGAAACGTCGATTTTGCTGCTCCTCGGATGCTGCCTGAACTACTGTGCTCTTCCAGCACCACTAATCCAGAATGAATAGTAGAGGTCCTAGCACTGATCCTTGTGGAACATCACTAGTTACAACCCTCCATTCTGAAAAGTATCCTTCAATCTCTGTCCTCTCACCTATGACTAAGCCAGTTCTGTATCCATCTTGCTAGCTCTTCCCTGAACCATATGACTTCACCTTTTGTACCAATTTGCCATGAGAAACCTTGCCAAAGGCTTTACTAACGTTCATGTGGGCAACATCAACAGTTTTTCCCTCATAACTCATCTTCGTCACTTCCTCAAAAAACTCAATCAAGTTAGTGAGGCATGACTTCCCCTGTTCAAAACAACGCTGTCCATCAATAATAGGTCCATTTGCTTACAAGTGCTTATAGATCTTGTCCTTGAGAAAATTTTCCAATAATTTCCTGACCACTGATGTGAGGTCCACATGTGTAA
Source organism: Chiloscyllium plagiosum (assembly GCF_004010195.1). Classification (NCBI taxonomy): domain Eukaryota; kingdom Metazoa; phylum Chordata; class Chondrichthyes; order Orectolobiformes; family Hemiscylliidae; genus Chiloscyllium; species Chiloscyllium plagiosum. Next base: position 108,022,383 of record NC_057712.1, on the reverse strand, counting down.
TTTCCTGGATTATCCCTGCCACCCTTCTTACACAAAGGAACTGCACTGGCTATTCTCTTGTCCTCTGTGACCTCACCTATGACCAAAGAGGATACAAAGATGTCTGTCAATGAAAACCTTTTGCAAAAGTGTTTGTATTCAGTAGTTAATTTGTTAAATTTATTAGATGCAAGATCACTTGGAGAGAGGATTCATCAATCAGAATCTATTGCCCCTTTCCACGCTGACTTCTAGTTGAGTAAATTCTTGTGATTTTTAAGATTCTCATTTTTTGTTTTCAAATCGCTCTTTAGTCTCAACGATGATACATAGTGTGCTTTTGACAGAATAAAACCTCTCAAGGTCATTTACGGGATAGATACTAAGAAAAAGACTCCAAAGTCAAGCATTTGGAGTTGGGGATCAAAATATTGATCAGAGGTAGATGTAGACAGGAGAGCAATAGAGGGGGAATTTCAGAACTGAGGTAGTTCAAGGAATATCTGCCAGTGCTGGAGCAATAAGGATCAAGAATCCTCATAATCAGAGGAACACAATGGCTCTGAAGATTGTAGAATTGGAGATCTTTGATGATGGGATGAAACCAAGGGGAGATTTGGAAACCGGGATTGTTTTAAAATCAAGGTATTGTTTAACTGGGAGTTATCATTGGTCAGTCAGCACAAGGATAATAGATGAATGGGTCATTGTACAATAAATGTATGGACAGTGGAGTATTGACCTCCAAGTTTCCAGAAGGTATAGTGTGGAAGGCTGGTCAGGAGAAGGCTGGAATAAAGCAAAGTCGAAAAGTGTGACCCTGGAAAAGCACAGCAGGTCAGGCAGCATCCAACAAGCAGGAGAATCGATGTTTTGAAGCCCTTCATCAGGAATGTGGGGGTGGAGGGGAAGGGGGCTCAGAAATGGGAGGGGGTGTGGGGCTAGGGGGAATGTAGTTGGGAAGGTAATAGGTAGATGCAAGTGGGGAGGTGATGGTGATACATCGGAGTGGAGGGTGGAGCGGATGGGTGGGAAGGAAGGCAGACAGATCGGACAGTTCAAGAGGGCGGTGCTGAGTTGGAGGGTAGGATCTGGGATGCGGTGGTGGAGAGGAGATGAGGAAACTGGTGGAATTGACGTTAATGCTATGGGGTTGGAGGGTCCCAAAGTGGAAGATAGGACAAGGAAAATTTACAGTCCAGGAACAGGCCCTCCAAGCCTGAGCCGATCCAAATCTACTGTCCAAACTTGTCGCCCAATTCCTAAGCATCTGTATCCCTCTGCTCCTCACCTATTCATGCATCTGACCAGGCACATTTTAAATGAATCTATCGTGCCTGCCTTTACTTCCTCTGCTGGTAACGTGTTCCAGGAACCTACCACCCTCAGTGCAAAGTACTTGCCGCATGTATCCCCCTTAAACATTTCCCTCTCATCTTGAAAGCGTGACCTTTTTGTTATTGAATCCTTCACCCTGGGAGAAAAGCTTATCTCTATCTACCCTGTTATACCCTTCATGATTTTCTACATGCAATCAGGTTCCCCCTCAATCTCTTTTTTTTTAATGAAAACAAACCTAACCTACTCAACCTCTCTTCATAAATAGCACCTTCCACTGCCAGGCAACGTCCTCGTAAACGTTCTCTGCACCGTCTCCGAAGCGTCCTCATCATTTTGGCAATGTGGCGACCAGAACTGTACACTATATTCTAAATGCGGCCGAACCAACGTCATGTACAATTTTAACATGACCTGCCAGCTCTTATACTCAATACCCCGTCTGATGAAGGCAAGCATACCATATACCTTCTTGACCACTCTATCCACCTGTGCAGCAACCTTCAGGGTACAATAGCCCTGAACTCCCAGATCTCTCTGCACATGAACGTTTTCCAAGGCTCTTTCATTTACTGTATAATCCGGTCCAGAATCAGACTTGCCAAAATGCATCAGCATCTGCCACTTCTCTGCCCAACTCTCCAGTCTATCTATATTCTCCTGTACTCTCTTTTTTTTATATAGATACTTTTATTAAAAATTTAACATTTTAACAAGTTTACAAAAATAAACAAAACTCAAGTACAAACATTGATATACAATTAAATCTTAAATATATAATAACCAAAATTTAACAAAAGAAAAATACCGAGGAAAAAAACAAAACTCAACTAACTACTAATCTAACCTACAACTAACCAGAGTGTATATTTAAGTCTCTCACATTATTCAAATAAGAGAAAGAGAAAAAAAAACCAGCGGATAACATAGAAATTGGGTAGTGAGATACATGCTCGGAATGTGTTAACATCAAATGTAATAAAACGCGTATTCGTGTGGGATTCCTCTCCCAAGGGGCCCTGGACCAGCCAGGGTCGTAATCTCAATTACATAAAAGCCCTTGTTAGGATAGCCGAAATATCTGTATTCATATAATTCAAGAAGGGCTGCCATATTTTATAAAATAATTCGGTC
>NC_057712.1:108012057-108019432 GCF_004010195.1 Chiloscyllium plagiosum | reverse complement strand
AGGGAGCAGAGGGATACAGATGCTTAGGAATTGTCTGACAGGTTTAGGCAGTAGATTTGGATCAGCTCAGTCTTGGATGGCCGAAGGGCCTGTTCTTGAGCTGTAAATTTTTTGTTTCTCTCTTTGTTTCTTTTTGAGTTGCTGAGCTCATAATTTTAATGACATCTGAGCAATCCAAATCTCCATGTTATAATACTGCAATGCAGATATCAATGGATTTCTTGAGTAATGCCTTAGTAAGTAGGCTAACAATGTCAAATGAGCATTTGAACATTACATTACTGGATGTATGTTTGCTCGTTGAGCTGGAAGGTTAGTTTTCAGACGTTTTGTTGCCATAACTAGGTAACATTATCAGTGAGCCTCCGGTAAAGCACTGGTGGTGTGGCCCACTTTTTACTTGTCTCTCGGTTTCCTTTGATGTTATTTCCTGTTCTTTTTCTCGGGGTGGTAAATGGGATCCAAGTCAATGTGTGTGTTGATAGAGTTCTGGTTGGAGTGCCATGCTTCTATCAACAAGTACATTGACTTGGATCCCATTTATCACCCCCTGAGAAAAAGACAAGAAGTGACATCACTGCGTCAAGGATACCTAAACACAAATTTAAAAGCAGGCCATACTACTCGTGCTTCACCAGAGGCTCACTGATGTTACCTAGTATGGTGATGCAAACGAACCTTCCAGCTCAGCGAGCAAACTTGCATCCAGAGCCTCAACCTGAGCTACAAATCTTCTCAAAATTACATTACTGCTGATATGCAAGTCAGTTATGATCTTTGCAAGTATTTAGGAATCCTTAATCATGTAAATAGCCTGACAGCTGTCAATCAACAATAGTTAATGTATTCTGTGTGGCGATACCTCTGTGAATCAGAGTTCACTGGCTAATAAATCAGCACACTCCTCTCATGTAGTATAAGTGTTGATTTTCCCCTTGACCTTGCATTGTTGTGAATTGTTCTGACTAGTGTAAGACAAACAGCTTTGACAAATTGTATTTCCCCAGCAAAAATATAATATTTGTGATTGCTAACATATCATAAAATGATATATATTTATCTGATAGCACAGATCTACATGCACTACCCTAAAATCAAACACAGTTGCTTTTTGGAATTTTGCAGAAGTGATGCTCTGATTTGAGTAAAATGTGTTTCCTTGTATCACCCTTAGCTGTGTGATAATATATTGAAGAAGGGCTTATGCCCGAAATGTCGATTCTCCTGTTCCTTGGATGCTGCCTGACCTGCGCTTTTCCAGCAACACATTTTCAGCTCTGATAATATATTTGCCCAAATCAAAATGCTGAGAACTCTGTTGGCATTCAGAATTGAGAATCCAATTCAATTTCAGTACTTGTCCCTCACTACGCGAAGCCGTAGAGTAATGAAGTGCAGAGGGTCACCATTAGACCTATTGTGTAAGTGAAAGAGGTATTCAATTTGTTCAATCCCCTGTCCTTCCCAATATCCTGCAATTTTTTTCTTCAAAAAGTTACCTAGATCCTTTTTGAAAATTACTATTGAATCAGCTCCATCACCCTTTCCAAGCTGTATGTTCCAGATCATGCTGTGCAAATTTATTTTCCCTCATTCCATCTCTGGTTCTTAAATTTGTCTCTTCCAGATACCACTGCTGCTGGAAACACATTCTGTTTATTTACTGTATCATAATTCTTCTTGATTATGAAGATCTCAATTAAATCAGAAATTACTTTTTGGTGTAATGCTAAACTTTCTCCAGTTTGTCAGTACACTTAGACTTTTTCCAGTGGGGATAACACATTCACAGCTTTCTATGAAGTAAAAGGAGTTCTCCCAAATTTTTGGCTAATATTTATCCTTCAACTAGAATTGACAGATGACATAATCAGTTTTATTTCCTCGTGGAACTTGTGGTTGCCAACTGTCTGTCACATTTAGCTACATTACCAAAGTGATAGCTTGTCAAAGAGCTGCAAAACAATTTTTTTATTGCTACCTAAATGGTCTACCTCATATCCTTAGACTCTAATCCCTGATTTTCTAAACCCCAGTCATCAGAAGCATCTTGTTGTGGTAATCCTGTTCGAACCGTATAAATGTCTGAGACCTCTCTCTTTCCCCCCATCCCCCATTTCTTAAAAAAAAAACTCCAGTGAGTGTGGTCTAAATCGATCCAGTCTGTCTTCATAGGTTAATTCCTGCTGTCTGGTAAACTTGGCTTAGTTTTATTCTATAGAGAGAGGTCAGGAGGAGAAGGTGGAACAAAAAGGTCAGGGAAATGTTAGATGGTGCAAATGATTAGAGTTCAAAGTGTTACAGCTCAGAAAATGAGGGGAGTAGTAATGTTATAAAGAAAAGAGAGTGGTCCAGAGAGATGCTCATAGTAGATTTTAACAGTTTGATGGAAGGGGTGAATGTTGGGTAAGGTGGGGCAAAGCAAAATCAAGGAATGAGATTTGACTTTATTCAATTCAATATTAAGTCCAGAAAGCCATAAAGTACCTAAACAGAAAATGAGTTAGTGTTCCTGCAGCTTGGATTGGTCTTTGCTGGAATACTGAGACTGACCTAGGATAGAAGTGTGAGCATAAAAGCAAGCTGGTACAATAAGATGACAAGTGCATAAAGATTGGAATTGTACTTGCAGACTGAGTGGAGAGGTTTTGTAGAGCAATCAAGAGTGTATTTGATTTCCAGGCACATGCCTTGTGAGTGGCACATACTAAACATGTAAGGTTGCTGGCAGAGTATCCAGCTTGGAAGTACAATGGGGCTAGATTCTTGAATACGCAAGACAACTCTATTTTTGCAGCCAGTTTGAGCACCGGAAGAGAGAGAAAAATGTTTGTTTGCAACAGCAAGGACTCAAAGTCTGTCTCAAATTCAAGAGATTTCATTCACTGAGCACTAAAAGATATCTCCAGATTTTGCAATGCTGAATATAGAGGTTGACCATTAAACAACTGAGATCCAGATTAACAATCAAACATCTCAAGGACTCTATGGAAATTGCTGACAAGGTTGGTGTCTGGTCAACTGACCTCTGCATTGCAAAGATTGCGCACTAGCTCTCAGATGCCTTCTCCTATCTCACCTTGGACCATGACCCTACCATGGATCATTAGGCCATGGTGAGTACAGTGGTCACTAACCTTATTTCATTTACTGATCTCCCCCAGTGCCCCCACACTGCCTCTGAGCTCATAGTCTCCCAACCCTGCACAGCTCCACAAACAGCACTGCTTGGGCAGCCCCATTATTTCTCCCTGCTCCTGCCCCACAGAACTCATCTGTTCCTACTGCAACTCTTTTTTTTCTCTCCCCTTGTCCAGTCCCTTCCCACTTTTTTTTCTCTCCCCTTGTCCAGTCCCTTCCCACTTACATCCAAAGTTCCTTTGACTCTTTGTTAGTTTCAGAATTTCCAGTTTACAGGCTCTATCTGCCTCCCCAGGATGTCTTCCTTGGGCTCACCGCTGCTTCCTGGAAAACCAAAAGGCCTGAACTGTCCATTTACCACCACCCCCTTTCACCTGGCCGAGCTTGTCCTCATGCTGACCAACTTCTCTTTTTAGTATCTTTCACTTTCTTCACGTCAGGGGGTGGCAATGGATACTAGGTGTGCCTGTCTCTTTGTGGAACATTCCTTGTTCCAGTCTTATTCCGGCCATCACTTGCAACTCTCTCTCCCATATATTGACGCTATTTTCAGTATTGCTTCCCTCTCTCTTGTGAAATTGGAAAAGTTTATCAGTTTCGCTTCCAATTACCACCCCGCTTTCACCTTTACCTGGTCCATTTCTGACTTTTCCCTTCCCTTTCTCAATATCTCTGTTTCCATTTCTGGGGATAGGCTGGCCACCAAGATTCACTAAGAACCAACCAACTCCCCCAGTTACCTTGACTATACATACTCACGCTCTGCTTCCTGTAAAGATGCTACTCCATTCTCCCAGTTTCCAGTCTCCATCACATTTGTTCTGATGATGCCAACTTTGACACCGGGCCTGTGAAATGTCCACCTTATTCCTCAACCGAGGGTTCCCAAAGCTGTAATTGACAGGGCCCTCAGCCAGGTCCAATCCATGTCCCACACTTCAACCCTCACCCCTTATTCCTCCCACAACAGCGATAGGGTCCCCCTTGTCCTTACCTATCATCCCACCAGCATCTACATCCAGACAATCATTAGCTACTATTTCCGCTACCTCCAGTGAGATGTCACCATCAGATACCCATTCCCCTCCACTCCTTTGTCAGCCTTTTGCAAGGACCATTCTCTCTGGGACACCCTGGTCCACTTATCCTTCGTCCAAACACCCTCTCTTTTACCCCCGTTTCCACCTTACTCCATCAGCTCTGTTACACCTTTCCCTGCAACCGCAGAAGCTGTGACATCAGCCCGTTTACTTCCTTCCTTCCTCAATATCCAAGGACTGAAACACTTTCCAGGTGAAACATCACTTTACCTGCACTTCATTCAACCTAGTCTACTTCATTCGCTGCTCAGATGTGGTCTTCTATACATTGGGGAAATGAAGTGTAGACTGGGTCATCACCTTGCTCCCTGGCCAACCTCTCGCTCTCGCTCTCGCTCTCGCTCTCGCTCTCGCTCTCGCTCTCGCTCTCTGGACACAGACCCTGAGCTTCTGGTTGCCTGCCTGTTCAACACATCACCTTGTTCCCTGGCCAACATCTCTCTCTCTCTCAGGCTTGCTGTAGTGTTCCAGCAAAGCTCAGCACAAGCTGGAAGAAAATCGCCTCATTTTTCCAATTGGGAACTTTGCAATTTCCTGGGCTCAGTATTGATTTCAACAATTTTAGGGATTCCGGTACCTTACCCTAACGTGATCTGCTATTACACACAACCCATTGTTAGCCACTAATTGTCCCCATTTGTTGTTTGTTCTCCTAGGCTCATTGCTATCTGCTCCTTTGTCTGTCCAACTGTTCTCTCTCTTTGGGCTCTATCTTCCCCTATTGTTTCCTCCTTAACCCTTCCGTCTACTCTTTCTTGTGCATTAAAAAATACAACTTTTTCCTAACTACCATCAGTTCTCAGAAAGGGTCACCAGACTGAACCGTTAACTCTGATTTCTCTCCACAGATGTTGCCAGACCTGCAGGGCTTTTCCACCTGTTTCTGTTTTTGCTCCATGCAACATTTTTGATCTGTATACTTTTTAATCTTCCTGGCTGTATCAGATCCACTCCTTTTTAAATCTTGTACTCAGGAACATCTTAAAATTGACTCTTTTTTTTAAATTTTGACCAGTATCATATTTTAGTGTGATAGCTATGTGCTAAACTGGTGAAAATGCCTGTTGTAACTAACATAAAATGGGGTTAAGAAAGAGGCAAGCTGATTTCTCCCTGTCACCTGGTTGTGCTAACACCTTCTCTGGGCCTATCCCTTCTTTAAAACCATTACTGCATCTGTTGCCTGTTCTCTGATATCTCCAATCTATTGTTTCTTTTATTATCTAATCTTCCTATGACCTTCCCTTCTATTTTGCTATCTCTGCCCCAAATTTTCTACAGTACAAAATCAGCACTTTTCCAGGATGGTTTGTTGCTTTGTGCACCTATTGGCCTTGTTCTCCTTACTGGTAGGGATTGTGGGTTTGCTTGTCAGAGGATCCTTGGTGAATTGCTGCAATGCATCTTATTGATGGTCCATACTGCAGTTTGTGTGTCAGAGCATGTTTCAGTGGTGGATGGCCTACTTTCGCTTGTATAAAGTTTCAATTATCCAGATCAGTGGAGGGTATTTTACCTGCACTCCTGATTTGTCTTCATGACCGGAAAGGTTTTGGGTATCCTAAGGTGAGTTGCAGTCAGCAGATTTCGCAACATCTGACCTGCTTTTCAGTTGCATAATATGGTGAGTTAGGTTTATGGTTAATTGTGACCCCTAGTTACTGTTACTGTTGGATCCACCAATGTTAATACTATTTGAAAGTAGATGGGAGGTGGTTAATTTCTAGTGCATGTATTGTGTGAATGTTTTTGACAGCCCGTTGAGATCTTCATTGTCATCTTTTGTTTTCTCTTCACAGACAGTTCTTTGCCTTCTTGAAAGTGGTGCAAATATCAACCGGCCTAATGTTTCTGGAGCTACCCCTTTGTACTTTGCTTGCAGGTATTTTGAATTAAACTGCCCACAAATTTATTTAAATATGTTCATTAATTTCTCTCCAAATACTTAGTAGGTTGTGGAAGAATTTTGACTTGGGTTTTAGAACACTTAAATGGAATATATTTTCACTGAAATGGAATAAATGCTTGAAGTTGAATAGCTGGAATTGTGAATAATTCCAGTTACTGATATTGGGTATCTATCTGGGTGTAGGGTAAGGTTGCTGAATGCGAGCTTTGAATTAAGTATTGTGAGATGTTATGGATGGTGTCATGAGAAGTTGCAGTGACTAATCTTGATTGCCTGTTAGAGTTCATTTTACATTTTCTGGCACTGCAGCCAGATCTTTGAGCAAAATCTCCAGGAATTAATTCCCTCCTGCCCAGCTGTTTCTCAGACAGTCCCTTAAAATTTTTTCAGCTCCCCATTGAGAATTGGCACCTCTCCTGCCATCTTCACCTCCAACAAGAATGTCTTTGTCATCAAGCCTGGGATTCCTTCCTGCCTTGTTGTTCTATTTGTTTTAGTTTTCCTTCCTGGCAACCTATCAAGAGATGGTTGCAGCTGTTCCTATTGCAGGAGTGCGGTGAGGGAAGGCTATCTTGAGGTCCAGTTTAGCTGCGTGACAGCAAGGACCCTAACCAGTCAACAATGATTTTGTTCCACACTGAAATAGTTTAGATGATTAGCTAACACAATGTTTGTTGTGTGAAGCCTGCTTCAACAGGATAATCGTATCACCGTTCCAATACCTGAAAATGGACTTGGTCTGTTTTTTTCTCAGTTTTCTTAATGAAGGCTTCTAGGTTGACAAGTCTATTCAGCTGAAAGGATTCAAATTGTTTTTTCTCTCTTGAATTAATGAACTGCTGTAGTGATAGTGCCACAGTTGGTCAAAACTCCCTGTTTTAAGCTTGGATCCAGTTGTCATTCCCATTCCTCATTGTATGTTGTCAGCAGAGGTCACCAGAAAATGAACTGTCTGGATAAGGCTTTGATGTGGTATTTTCTTACAAATAAATGACCTGCCAATACTGAGTCTGGCCTCATGTAGAATGGTGCTGAAAATGTGTTGCTGGAAAAGCGCAGAAGGTCAGGCAGCATCCAAGGAATAGGAGAATCGACGTTTCGGGCATAAGCCCTTCTTCAGGAATGAGAAAAGTATGTCCAGCAGGCTAAGATAAAAGGTAGGGAGGAGGGACTTGGGGGAAGGGCGTTGGAAATGCGATAGGTGGAAGGAGGTCAAGGTGAGGGT
>NC_057712.1:107986802-108011640 GCF_004010195.1 Chiloscyllium plagiosum | reverse complement strand
GTTTGGAGGTGGCGGAAATGACGGCGGATGATACGTTGTACATGGAGGTTGGTGGGGTGGTAGGTGAGGACCAGTGGGGTTCTGTCCCGGTGGCGTTTGGTGGGGCGGGGCTCAAGGACGGAGGAGCGGGAAGTGGAAGAGATGCGGTGGAGGGCATCGTCGACTACGTCTGGCGGGAAATTGTGGTCCTTTAAGAAGGAGGCCATCTGGGTAATACGGTTTTGAAACTGGTCCTCCTGGGAGCAGATGTGGCGGAGACGAAGGAATTGGGAATATGGGATGGCGTTTTTACAGGGGGCAGGGTGGGAGGAGGTGTAGTCTAGGTAGCTGTGGGAGTCAGTCGGTTTATAGTAAATGCCCGTGTCGATTCGGTCACCCGAGATAGAAATGGAAAGGTCTAGGAAGGGGAGGGAGGAGTCTGAGACGATCCAGGTGAATTTGAGGTCGGGGTGGAAGGTGTTGGTAAAGTGGATGAACTGTTCAACCTCCTCGTGGGAGCACGAGGCAGCGCCGATACAGTCATCGATGTAGCGGAGGAAAAGGTAGGGGGTGGTGCCAGTGTAGCTGCGTGTAGAATGGTAACTTGGTCATGGATGCTTGATATAAGGACCTTGCACCCAACAAACTCAGGTAAAGGAGGAGTGAAAGTTGATGAACAAAGTCTGCGATAAAAAACTTATGCCCTTTTTGCAAGTGGAATTAGAAGATGAATGGGTGAATCAAAGAAGGGAATTGAGGTGGTAACGTGGCGAGCCAACCAGCATAGTGATGACCTGAAGTACAGGCTGAAAGAAGCAGCATGTATTTTCTTTTTTTAAATTTGCTTATGCAACTTACCTGTGGTTACTGGAAGTACATTGTTAACCAAATGATGATAACTGTGCTGAAGGGTAATTTATCTTTTTTTTTGCTTAAGGAAAATCAAGGTTTGATTGTCTTATCAATTGGCACAAATTGTAAAAACACAAAAGGGGAGTGAGAATGGTATCTTCAGATGCTTGACTAGAGAAACTGGTGGTGTTTTTTTTTTCTAGAACTGAAGGTTAAAGGAGACGAAATGGAAATCTTCAAAGTCATAAAGGGTTTTGGTATTGAAAATCAATTTGTTTCCGGTGGTAGAAGTGTTAGTAATCAGAGGACATAAATTTCAGACGAAGCAGATGTGAAATGTTAACTGTTTTTGTGCAATAACTTGTGATCAGGAAAGCACTCCTTAAAAGAATGAAGAAAATACATTTAATAATTTTTGAAAGGTAATTTAACAGATTTTTGACGTATATGAATTCCATGGAATCACACAGTACAGAAGTTGTCTTGTGGCTCATTCAGTCTGTACCACCTAACTATGCTAAATTGACTTTTCAACGCAAGGTCCCTGGTTTGAATAGATGTTTTGAAGTGCTCATCCATTTTTTTTTTAAAAGGGTTGTGAAGTTACCTGCCTCAACTATCCTCCCAGGTAGAACATTCCAACCCCTGCCCAAAGTGTCTGAGTGGAAACCCCTCTCAATCTCCTGCCTTCCCCTTTAAAAGTGTCCCTCTTGTTACTGACCCTTCAACGAAGGGGAACAGCTACTTTCTCTCCACTCTGTCCACATTCCTTATAATCTTATGTAGCTCCATCAGGTGTCCCCTCAACCTTTTATGCTCCAAAGAAGAAAACTTGTGCTTATCTAGCCTCTCTTCAAAGCCAAAGTATTCAATCCTTGGCAAAATCCTGGTGTATCTCCTCTGTTTCTCCTCACGTAAATTCCCATCTTTCCTATAGTGCAGTGACCACAATTATGTACAACACTACAGCTGTGGCCTAACCAAAGGTTTTGTATCGTGCTTCAACGGTAAGTGTCCCATGTGACACTTAACCACCTTATTACCGCAAGCATATTTACTATCAGCACCCTGCCCTCCCTCATATATACCCACTTACTCACCTTGTCTGCCTTATTCTTACTCTCTGTCTGCCTTCCTCCTCCCTCCGTGACAAGTAAAAGTACAGGTTTGAAAAATATAGGGAAATTCTGCTACTTAATTTAAAATGAGACTGTTGAATTTAAGCTTGAAAAAAAATGTATCCTGGCTGAGCTGCAGCATTTGGTGAGCTGGGAAGAATTCTTGCCTTTCAATAGCCACGTGACTATGAATTTATAATACCTCCATGGAAAGTCGACTTGAATTGCATCAGAAGCAGGAAGGCAGCAGAATCTGAATACACGTGATATTTGTAACAAAATGAATGAGTTATTCGTACTGATAGAAATCAAGATAACTATTGGCGGTATGGTGGAGGGCTTCGTATGTCACTTCAGAACAGTCTTCGGAGCCAGTGACAGTATACTACACAATGAACAGCATTGCATAAGTACTGCAACTTTTTAACTGAAAGTGTCATGGCAGTATTTAACTGGTGTTGCCTCCATTGGCTGGGGCATCAGTTTAACTCATTCAAAGGACATAAGCTGCTCATTACTGGTAAATCAGGCCACCCTTTTTAAGGATCATCATTAATTTTATATTTTATACAAATACACACACGCTACCTAGTTGTGAAGCTAAAAATCACTCAACACCAAGTTGTAGTCTGACAGGTTTATTTCTAAGCACTAGCTTTTGGAGCGCTGCTACAGAAGGAGCAGAAGTCCAAAAGCTAATGTTTCCAAATAAGCCTGTTGGGCTATAACCTGCTGTTGTGATTTTTAATTTTGTCCACCCCAGTCCAACATCAGCTCCACTATATCATTGATAGAAATGAAGGTGTATGACCGGATAACTATTAGCAGTATGGTGGAGGATGACAGAGGCTTTAAATATTGAAGATTACTTGACATTCAGAGAAACAGGGAAACTGGGCAAAGCTGGTGGGATCTTTCAAATGTGGTATACTTGGTTTTGCAAATGACACTTGATAACCTGCTCCATCAAAGGTTGCTGCACATAAGACCATCAGCTGCAAGGGAGTCGTAAATTAGTATGAATGAAGATTTGGTTAGCTAACAGGAAGTGCAGATTAGGGATAAATGGGTCTTAATTAGAATTGGAATCCCCACAGTGAGGAAACAGGCCCTTCGGTTCAACAAGTCTACATCAACCCTCTCAAGAGTAACCCACCCAGACCCATTCCCCTATCCTATATTTGCCCCATTACACTCCTGACCCTGCTGAGGACTGCCATGCCTAGTGACATAGGCCTTCTAGTGATGATTTCAAAAGGGCTTAGTCCCATTGATTGTTGGTTGCCCAGATGCTGTATAGTACTGTTGACCGGGCTTGTGGCCAGGGCACTCCCTCTGGGTGGTGCTTAGTGAATCTTTGTTTTATCATCTGGTTGGTTTGTTCCGCTCCCCCTGAAGTGGGGGTGATGAGGGCAGTGGAGGTCCGTTTAATGTTTAGCAACCTGCAAACTTCCGTGCATACAGCACCTATGAAGCATGTCCCTTGATCAGCATTTGTACTGGTCAGGACTCCCCACTGAGGAATGTGATCCTTATAACTAAAGTTTGTGTGTGATTGGCTGTGGCTCATCAGGTTGGAAAGGCTTCCACCCAACTGGAGAGTTTGTTGACGGTATCTAGGACTTCAGTATAGCCTCATCATTGTGAGAGGGATTTGGAATCAACTTGTAGGTATTAGAAAAGTCCTGCAGAAGCGGGGGGTCTCACTTGGGGCATAGCTATGATGGGTCTGGAGTTGCTCTTGCGGCAGGTCATGCAACAGTCTGCCACCACCTGTGCATGCCTTTTAAAACCCCGAGCTCACCAGCTCTTCTGGAATTGTGCTGTTGTTTGCTGCAGAGCCAAATGTCTCAATGAGTGGATCTATTGCCCTAAAAAGGAGCATTAATGAATTTAGGGCAATGATTTTGTTGTCTCTCTGTCGCTAGATTTTGACTTTGTACAGGTAAAGTCCTGCCTTAATCCAGGTCCATTTTTTCCTCTCTCAGCACTGACTCTGCATATCCTTTAGATTAGGTTTTTTTTTAGGTTAGATTCCCTACAGTGTGGAAACAGGCCATTTGGCCCAATAATTCGACCCTCCAAAAGCAATCCATCCAGAACCATCCCCTTACATTTACCCTTGACTAATGCACCTAACACTGTGGGCAAAGTAGCATGCTCAATTCACCTGACCTGCACATCTTTGGACTGTGGGAGGAAACCCATGCAGACATGGGAAAAATGTGCAAACTCTACACAGACAGTTGCCCGAGGCTGGAATTGAACCTGGATTCCTGGCACTGAGGCAGTAGTGCTAACCACTGAGCCACAGTGCCGTCCTGAAATCTTTAGGTCTTGTGTCAAAGTCCTGAGAGTTTTTAGTTTACACTTTAAGGTGGGTTCCAATGGAGGCTATTCTTGTGAGGCAGCCTCTCTGGCTGCTTGGCCAGCCAGAGCATTTTCTTGGGTTTCTATGGGATAATTGTATGGCTTCAAGTAGATTTCAGACTTTGTTCCCATTTCAGATAGGGGTACAGAACTGACTCAAAGGTAGAAGACAGAGGGTGGTGGTGGAGGCCTGTGACGAGTGGAGTACCACAAGGATCGGTGCTGGGTCCTCTACTTTTTGTCATTTACATGAATGATTTGGATGCGAGCATAAGAGGTATAGTTAGTAAGTTTGCAGATGACACCAAAATTGGAGGTGTAGTCGACAGCAAAGAGGGTTATCTCAGATTACAACAGGATCTGGACCAGATGGGCCAATGGGCTGAGAAGTGGCAGATGGAGGTTAATTCAGATAAATGTGAGGTGTTGCAAAACTTGGAAGTGTTCAGAAAAGATTTACAAGGATGTTGCCAGGGTTGGAGGATTTGAGCTATAGGGAGAGGCTGAACGGGCTGGGGCTGTTTTCCCTGGAATGTCGGAGGCTGAGGGGTGAAGTTAAAGGTTTACAAAATTATGAGGGGCATGGACAAGATAAATAGGCAAAGTCTTTACCCTGGGGTCGGGGAGTCCAGAACTAGAGGGCATAGATTTAGGGTGAGAGGGGAAAGATATAAAAGAGACCTATGGGGCAATTTTTTCACGCAGAGGGTGGTACGTGTATGGAATGAGCTGCCAGAGGAAGTGGTGGAGGCTGGTACAATTGCAACATTTAAGAGGCATTTGGATGGGTATATGAATAGGAAGGGTTTGGAGGGATATGGGCAAGGTGCTGGCAGGTGGAACAAATTGGGTTGTGCTATCTAGTCGGTATGGATGGGTTGGACCGAAGCGTCTGTTTCCATGCTGTACATCTCTATGTCCTGCAGCTGTAAGGAATCCCCTCCTTTGCCAAGTGGCCCAAAATTGTGGGCTACTCCAAATGCATAATGGGAATCTATGTAGATTTTTGCCATCTGTCCCTTTTGCTATCTTGCAGGCGTCTGATTAGAGCACACAGCTTGGCCTGTTGGACTGATATTCTGACAAGTAGACTACTTTTTGCCACGACTTCAGGTAGAATGGTTACGACACAACCTGCTTTTCTTATAATTTTTCAACGGAAGAGAACCTGTCCGCACAAAGAATGAGATCTGGGTTCTGCAGAGGCTGTTCTGCTTGAGTTGGACCCATCTGGCTGCACTTACTTGCAATATTCTATTAGTTGACAGTAAGGCATATACTGTGTGGGAAACTTGACCAGTTTTGGTCGACATTACAGCCTAACTTGTGACTCCTGCTGCCCTCAAGCAACTTCCCCATTCCAGGGCTACTGCAATTAGTTTTGCTCAGTGGCATCCATGGGTCTTTGTAAACTTCCATGATTTTGCATCAGTTTGGCTGTCATGGATCCTTACTTTTCATTTACAAAAAGGCTAAATAGTTTTCCACATTTCCCAAAGCTGATGTCTAGAATAATACCTTTTTTTAGATTCCTAAAAGCCTCTTGTTGCTCTTCTGTGGGAGTGATAATCTTCTTTGATGCTCTCTTGCCCTTTAAGAGATTGTTCTGTGGTTGTGGTTGTGTTAGTTGTGTGTAGGAATCAATCTAATTCCTGTTAAAGTTACTCAGTCCTAAAAAGGATCCGAGCTCCTGGATAGTAGTGGGCTCTTGGGCCTTCCAAATTGCGTAGTTCTGTTTTGAGTAAGTTCTCTTTTTTTTTTCGCTTCTGAAATCTTCTGCCCTATATACACACCACCTTCCTGAAACACTTTTGAGCCTTGTTAAAATGGGCTTTATGTCCTCGGGAGTGCAAGTGGTCCAGTAGAATTCACGGATCCTCTTCCTGCTGTTCCTCTGTATTCGAGGCGAGTAGAATATCATCCACATACTAAATAACTATAAAAGACAAACCAGTAATTAGAGTCATATAGTCATGGAGTCCTACAGCACAGAGACAGGCCTTTAGGCCCAAACAGGTTCATGCTGACCAAAATGTCCATCCACACTAATCCCATTTCCCTGGATATGGCCCATATCCTTTTAAACGTTTCCCATCCATGTATTTGTCGGAATGCCTTTTAAATGTTGTTAATGTACTTGCCTCAACCACTTCTGCTGGCAGCTCATTCCAAATGTGTACCACCCTCTGTGTTTTAAAACAAAAAGTTGCCGCTCAGGTTTTCTTTTATCCTTTGCTCTCAAACCTTAAACTGATGCCCTCTAGTCCTCGATTCCCCAACCCTGGGGAAAAAGACTTGAGTGCATTCACCCTATCCATGCCTCTCATAGAAATATATGATTATCAGATGCCCCCTCAGTCTCTGGAACCGTAAAGGAAAAAAACCCAGCTTTTCATAAATGATTATGCAGGACCTAGTGAAATACAATAGAACTGCTACGGTAACCACTGTTCCTGGACAGTGAAGGCAAACTTCAGGCCAAGGTGCCGACCAGAATCCTTTGGCCGTATCTAACACAGAAGTATTTATATTCTGGTGTGAGGGCATTAAAACTAGTAGTGGGATCTGTGACCAAAGGAGTTTTTTGATCGATCGGGCATTTGTTGGCCTTTCTATAGGCAATGGCCAAGTGCCAAGTTGCATCAGGTTTTCACACCGGCCATATGGGTCTGTTGGAGGAGCTGTGTGTTTTCACCAATATGCCTTGTTCTTCCAGTTGTCGGATGACTGCAAGATTCCTGCAGTTGAGGCTGGGGTAATGGAGTATTGTTTGGTACATGGAAGGATGACTCTGGTGATTGATGCTGGTTCCATCTGGAACAAGCCGCAATAGCTCTTATTCTTCGCCTAGATTTGATGGTCTCTGAACTCTTTTCTTTTTCATACGTCTTATGGACCAGGTCACTTTATCATCCTCAGTGCAAAGAGGAATTTACCTGGGTCAGAATGTCCATTCCCAAGAGAGCTTGTACCACTGGTCCTACCCAAGCTGTGTCTTCAATTCAATGAGCACTGGGAAGTTCTTTTAATAGTGAGACCTTCGTCTTCTACTCCGCGTGCTGTTTGTATTTTCCTGTCCAAGGGTAGCAATTTTCCATAAATGATAAAAATGTTGATTCTGCTCCCGTATCCAAAAGACAGTTTATGTCTTGGTTGCTTATCCTCATAAGGATATAAATTCTGTCCTCTCATGTTGTACTTGAGCTATCAGGTACGCTGAGGGAGAGGGCGGGGGTCCTCTTTTTTTTTTGTGTGTTCAACGTTTCCTACTATAGTCCATGGTCATATTCTTGATCCTGTCTATAACTACTGTTCTCAGGTGGTTTGATCCTGGTTCAGAGTTGCCTTGTGGCCCACCCTGGTGGTTTAATTACTTGGTCCTGCAAGTCTTCACCTAATACCCTCCTTTGCCGCAATAGTAGTATTTGCCAGGGGGCCTTCCCAGCAGTTGTTTCACCATTGGTTTTCTCCTTGTGGTCTGCATTGCTCTCATGTCCCTGTCCAGCCAACTGCATCAAGAGGCCAGATTTTCCACTGTCACTAGTCATCCTCCCAGGCGTGATGCGCGACTTGCAGCATTTTGGCTAATTCTGGCTTCAGCCCTGCCACGAAGACAGCCTTTAGTAGGCTCTCACTATTGTTGTCCAGGTCATTAGATTCCCTAATGTCAAATACCGAGTAAGCTGACCATGCCACCTTAAACTCTCAATAATCAAATGGATCCTCATTTGTTTTCTGTGTACATGCCATTAGTCTCCACCCTTAATTACTTTGTCCAATTTTGCAATTTAATTATTACCACCTATCTAATCCCAGAGCTCTGGCGAGATTTGTAATCCATGGAACATAATATTTCTGTTTGAGTCCGGCAAAACATAGTTTGTTCATTCTTTAAGATGATCCACTTTTTTTTTATAAAGTTACTTGATAAGCCATTCTAGATATTTGATCTATCTCTATGTAAATTTGTTCAAATTTGAAATTCTGTTTACTCAAAGTCACTGACAATTTTTATGCACTGAAACCACTGAGACTGGTTTGTGCACTCAATTTTTATTTGAAACTTTTTCCCTAATGCTTTTCGTAGTTGGTGAATCTATGACTACTTCAGAACTGATATGTATGATCTGAAGAATCTTCACTAAAACCAACGAGTCATATTGTAACAGATTGATTAAATAATTTGAGGGATTCACTAATTAGCGTGCAATGTTCTTATCTGTATTTTTATCTGTAAATAACTGCAGCTGCATATTCTATCTCAGTTCAGTAACAGTGAGTCTACTGAGCTGCTATTGTTCTATTTATGAAGACTACATTAAGCAAATATCTTTTGCTAACTTGAATTACTATCAGCCAGTATCTGCTGCACTAACTATGGGCAGTCTATGGCCATTCTGTGCTGTTCAGTCAAGGGCAGCCCTGGTTTTAAGAAACAGGTAGAGAATGGAGTTGAGGTAACAACCAGATGTGCATTATTCTTTATAGAGTGATGACGCTGAAGGGGTGAATGACCTATCTGTACTGCTATGTTCCAAGAGAAAAGAACGGAGTTGATTTGATACAGAGTACATTTATTAGTTGTAAATTTTTAAGTTGACTAATTTATTTATCAATCTTTTGCAGTCATGGTCAAAGAGATACAGCGCAAATTTTGATTTCAAGGGGAGCCAAATACTTAGCTGACAAAAATGGTGTTACTCCACTGGATCTCTGTGTACAGGTACAACTTTGGTTCTGGTATTATGACTTAGAAAATGTTCTTGGCTCCTTTTTTTGCATCCAAAGGAGGAATAGAAAGTTTGTTCTAGACTAAACAAAGCTTATTTTTCTGGAGTAGAATGAATTCTGTTGGGTATATTTGTAATGAATTTGAATTCTGAAATAACTGGCGGAGGAGTTTTCAAATCTTTGTCCATCTCTCACTAGCAATTTCACATTACCTATTGGAATAAATTATATATGTACAATTTGTTCTGGGTAGATCAGGCAACCTGATTGTGATTTCATTTTCTGCTCTTCACTACAGAACCTTTTCAATGAAAGAGCTTCTCCTTGTTTTGGTGTGTTTTCCAGTGTATGTAACAAGCTTGATAATATATAAACATTGCATTATTCTTTGTCCCTTCTTTCTTTAGAATCCCCAGACCGTCCCCCCCACCCCACTTTGCCTCTTTTCTCTACTTGAACATCTTATTGGTAATAAAGATCCCATTCCACAGTAAAATCTGTATGTATTTTTTAATTCGTTCATGGGGTATGGGTGTCAGTGATGAGGCCAGCATTTATTGCCCAAGCCTAATTGCTTAGAGGGCATTTTGAGAGTCTGATACATTGCTGTGTGTCTGCAGGCAGGACAGACTAATACAACAGTTTCTTCCCGAAAGGACATTAGTGAAACATTTGGGTTTGTAGATATATGATTACATGGTCATCTATGAGAATAACTATTTTTATTCCAGATGTTGTGTATTGAATTCAAATTTCACCATGTGCCATGTTGAGATTGCATCCGGTGTCCCCAGAACAATAGCGTTCTCAATTCCCAGTGACTTTACCACTGCCCCATGCAATTCCCCATCTCCAGTTTTCAGCCCATTTTTGGCGAGATTGTTTAATACTGCTGTACATTATCTTTTGTTTCAAAGATTTCACCCAAACTCTGGTTGAGAAAGTGAACCAATGTTCTTTTTTTGGTTTTTCTAAAATTCATTCATAACATGATTGTCGTGGCTATGCCAGCATTTATTACTATCCCTAGTTACTCTTGTGATGGTGAGTTGCATCTTGAACTGCTGTATTCCATGTGTAGTAGGTAGACCCACGATCCTGTTAGGGAGGGAGTTCTAGGATTTTGTTCCAATGACACTGAAGGATATGTTTCCAACTCAGGATGACGAATGGCTTGGAGGGCAGCTTGGAGGGCAACTTGCAGATTGTGATGTTCTCATGTATCTGCCACCCTTGACCTTCTAGATGGTTGAGGTCATGACATTTAAAAGTTGCTGTCCAAGAAGTCTTGTTGAATGTCTGCAGTGCATCTTGAATGCATTGCTGCTACTGAGGTTTGGTGGAGAGAATGAATGTTTATAGGTGTGGTGCCAATCAAATGGGCTGCTTTGCCCTTTGATGACTTTATGTGCCATTCAGTTCATTGTATATACAGTACAGCATCAGGCCATTCATCCCAACTCTTCCATGCTAGTATTTACATTTCTAAGAACTGGGCGGCACGGTGGCACAGTGGTTAGCACTGCTGCCTCACCGTGCCAGAGACCTGGGTTCAGTTCCTGCCTCGGACTACTGTCTGTGTGGAGTTTGCACGTTCTCCCCATGTCTGCGTGGGTTTCCTCCGGGTGTTCCGGTTTCCTCCCACAGTCCAAAAATGTCCAGGTTAGGTGAATTGGCCATGCTAAATTGCCCGTAGTGTTAGGTGAAGGGGTAAATGTAGGGGAATGGGTCTGGGTGGGTTGTGCTTCAGCGGGTCGGTGTGGACTTGTTGGGCCGAAGGGCCTGTTTCCACACTGAGAAATCTAATCTAATCTAAAACTAAATTCCCCGTCTTTCTTAGAATCATAATATTTCAAAGTACAGAAGAGTCCCTTTGGCCCATTGAACCTGTACCGATTTAATAACTAAATCTACAGTACTACCACTTTCTGGTACTTGGTCAATAGAATAATGTGACATTTCAAGTGCACATCCAAGTAATTTTTAAAGTTTGTGAGGTTTCGTCCCAACCTGTTAAAAATTCTATCCACCCAAGTAATAAATTCCAGATTCACATCAACTTCTGGGTGACAATAATTTCCTCAATTCCCTTCTAAACCTTCTGCCTTTCACCTTAAAATTATGCCACTTTGTATTTGACTCTTCAAATACAGAGAATAGCTGCTTTCTATCTATCCTTTTTCATTCCCCTCATTGTGTTCCCTACCCTCGGCCTCTTTTGCTTATCTAGACTCTTCATAGCTGAACTACTCACAGCCTTCCCAAACTTTACCATCTACCCCCACATTTTCTTCTACATCATTCGTATTCATATCGTGATCAAAAATGAAATCAGCGCTGACCCCTGTGACCCACCTTCTATCCAGGTCTTCTATCACCATGACCCTTTGTCCCCCAGCAACTAAGGCAATTTTGGATCCAACTTTCCCTGGATCCCATGTACTTTTACTTTCTTTATCGGTCTCTCATGTGGAATCTTTTACAAGTTTTTGCCGAAATCCTATAAACTATAAATTGCACTACTCTCATTTACACATGGTTGTGTCCTTGAAAGTTTCGATCAAATTAATCTAATACATCTCAGTCAGGTCTCCTCTCAGCCCTCTCTGTTTCAAAGGAAACAACCTGAGCTTCATCTAAATCAGTGTTTATTGTGTCCTTCAATTTTGTCTTCCGTCATTTCAACCGCACAAAGGGTGAAGATGTTTCTTCCTAACTTTTGTAAAGACTTGGGTATGAGATATTTGTGGCAAATTTTTATTTTAAATTTTAGTTTGGAAATTGAATACTATATTTTAACAGTTTAAACAAAATAAAACAGAATTGCGGATGCTGAAGATCTGAAGCAAAACAAATTTTCTGGTGAAACTCGGGTCTGGCAGAAACTCAGGTCTGGCAGCATCCACATTATAGAACGAATGCAATAGCAGAGGAGATTTACAGGAATGTAGCCTGGGTTGGAGAGTTTGAAAGATTGGATTTTTTTCCTTGAAGAAGAGGAGACTGAGGTTCATAGATATGGTACATGGGAAGAAACATTTCTCCCTGGTGAAGGGGTCTGCGACAATGGGGAAGTACATTTAAAGCAAGGGATAGAAAGTTAGAGGAGATGTGAGGAAACGTTTTTTTTACACCAGAGGGTGGTGTAAATATGGAACTTCACTGCCTGTAAAGGTGGTAGAGGCTGAAACTCATGTATTTAAGAGGTTTTTAGATTGACATTTGTGATGCCAAGGTATGTAAGGATATCGGCCAAATGCTGGAAATTGGGGATTAGAATAGTTAGGTTTTTTTTTGACTGGTGCAGACTGGCTGGGTTGTTCTGTGCTGTATACTTTTATGATGCTATCTACCTTCCTGGCATCTCACTCCATCAGGACTTCATTCCATTCTCTTTGCAGTTTTCTCTGACTCCATTTTGAGCCCTCCTCTTCAAACTGTGTTTAATTGCTGCTTACTATTTGCACTCTAAGATCTTTCATCTTACTTTCAGTTAGGAAATGCGAGCATTGTGAAGTTTTGCTCCAAAATTTTTGTCATCTTAGTTAAATAACCTAAGCTGACAGACGCTAGGATGGAGTAGGGACTGAGAGTCATTGTAGACTTGTTGGACTGCATGGCCTGTTTCTACACAATAGGGATTCTATAATTCCTTATAATGCAAAATTCGGGTCAATAATTTTCACCTGAATGAATGCTCTTCAAAACAACAAGCAGTGTCACCAAGCAGGAATAAGACTTAACTGAACAACGAATCGCAAACAGCTTTATGGTGTTAAGTTCTCATATGTACTTTCTTTTTTTTCCTTTTAAATGTTACTTTGTACACATACTACATATACCTCAACAGATGTCATTGCCAACTCTTATTAGGTGATAACGAGGGGAGGTGATGAGCCTGATGATAGGGGGTGTGGTTTGATGGGTAGTGGGAAGCATAGTATGGAAGCATTACTCCTGGGCAGTAGCCAGCATGGCTAAGTAGTACTGGTGAGCATGATCAGGAGTGCTGAGGGGTGGGTTGAGAAGATCTGGTCAGCATGATGGCATTGGAGGTGGGGATGGGGTTGGTTTCTTGGAGTGAAGGTTGTATAGTTTGGAGGATGTTAGCTCCATTTAAAAACCCAGTGCCAATCAATAAACAGCAAAACAACCTCAAGGAATACAATATAAGTTTGACAAGGTTCCTCAGGATAGACTGATTTAGCAAGGCTCGATCTCGAGGAATACTGGGAGAATTAACCATTTGAATGCAGAACCAGCTCAAAGATGGAAGACAGTGGGGTGTTGGGGGGTTGCCTTTCATACTGGAGGCCTATGACCAGCGTGTGTCACAAGGATCGGAGTTGGGTACACTGCTTTTCGTTATTTATATAAATGATTTGGATGTGAACGTAGGAGGTATGGTTAGTAAGCTTGCAGACACCAAAATTGGAGGTGTAGTGGACAGCGAAGAAGGTTACCTCAGATTACAATGGGATCTTGATCAAATGGGCCAAGGAGTGGCAGATGGAGTTTAATTTAGATAAATGAGGTACTGCATTTTGAAAAGGCAAATCCGGTTAGGACTTGTACATTTAATGGTAAGGTCCTGGGGAGTGTTGCTGAACAGAGACCTTGGAGGGCAGGTTCACAGTTTCTTGAAAGTGGAGTCGCAGATAGATGGATAGTAAAAGAGGCATTTGGTATGCTTTCCTCCATTAATCAGAGCATTGAGTATAGGAGCTGGGAGGTCATGTTGCGGCTGTACATGGAATAGGTTAGGCCACTTTTGGAATATTGCATGCATTTCTGGTCTCCCTCCTATCGGAAGAATATTAAACTTGAAAGAGTTCAAAAAAGACTTACAAGGATGTTGCCAGGGTTGAAGGATTTGACTTCGAGGAAGAGGCTGAATAGGCTGTTTTCTCTGGAGCGTCAGAGACTGAGGGGTGACCTTTATAGAGGTTTATAAAATCATGAGGGGCATGGATTGGATAAATAGACAAGGTCTTTTCCCTGGAATGGGAGAGTCCAGAACCAGAGGGCATAAGTTTAGGGTGAGAGGGGAAAGATATAAAAGAGACCTATGGGGCAACTTTTTCACGCAGAGGGTGGTGCATGTATGGAATGAGCTGTCAGAGGAAGTGATGGATGTTGGTACAATTACAATATTTAAAAGGCATCTGGATGGGTATATGAACAGGAAAGGTTCAATATGGACCAAAATGGTGATTGGCAGTTTGGAAGATCTTGGCCATTGTATGCTATCAAGTTGATTGGGCATGGATAATAAAGCACATCTGTTTTAAAAAAAAAACAAGTAACTTTGCTATGTTTCTAATATGTTGGAAAGCACCGCAGGTACCCTTTTCCACACAAGAACTATTTTTTGATTGGTTCACAGAAATGCTTTCTAGAACATTCTCACTTCCCGTCTTGTGAGAAGAACATCAGGCATAAGTTTAATCTGTCCCATAGGTGTTGCTGAATTCCTTTTAACCTGCTTTATAGTTTTAAGCAGTGAAGGATTCAATGGTTCTGTAAACAAAATATAATCTTTTGTTTATTTCATTGTCTGGTCACCTTTGTTAATCAGATGTGATTTCTTGTAATTATTCTGCTTGTTTAGGGAGGCTATGGAGAGACGTGTGAAGTTTTGATCCAGCACCATCCCAGACTCTTCCAAACACTGATTCAGATGACACAGAATGAAGATATCAAGGAGAACATGGTAATGTTCTTTGAACTTAATTCACTAGATCAGTTATGAATTTTAAAAGTATAGTTTTTAATACTACAGTGCAGAATAAAATATGAATATCGAATGATAGGCCAGAGGATTTTTGTCTATCATCCTGGTCCCATACATTATCAACATATGCATCTAAACACTGCATTATTACCTGGAAGGGGCACAAAAACCAATTTAAACCTCGGGCCAAAATCAGAAATTGCTAGAAAAACTCAGGTGGCTTGGCAGCATCTGAAGAAGAGTCACAGAACCCAAACTTTAAGTCTGCTTTCTCTCCATAGATATTGCCAGAGATTTTCCAACAATTTCTGATTTTGTTTCTGATTTCCAGCATTTATGGTTCTTGGTCCTTTTTTTAAAAAAGCTCAGGCCCATTGGGCAGGGGAATGAAATAGGGCATTCCTTTTACCCCAAACAAAAATATGGAGATGTAAACAAATCCATCAAGCCTCATCGTTCTTTGTATTGTCTGCCTTTTTTTTTCAGCCTGACAAGTTCAATTCTTGTCTAAAGAACTGCAACAAGATTGGTGCCAGCTGAACAAGGCAGTCACCTATTTCAAGAGTCTACTTTTCTGAAAACCTCAGTATCTGAATCTGAATTAATGCAACTTAAAATTGCAATTCCCTCAACATCTCTCACCTACAAGCATTAACTTAAGCTAGTTCTTAATTCAAGCACAAATGTTGTTGTCATCTTAATCATCTTTTCAACATGGGTCAAATTACTCTGACTTTTTTTGATGTGTTTTAAGTCCATCTGTTCTGAATTAGTCTCCTAGAATTTTTTAAGCCTCCACATCAGACACCATGTCAGGAGACTAATAGTTTTTCAGTGGAGTCATGACCAAGGTCTTGCACAAAAATAAATTACTCATAACAAAGCATTCTAAAATTGAGGCTTACCCAGATTGTTCAGAGCTATTATCAAATATAATTTGAAACTGTGCTACATGAAGATTTGAAAGAGCAGTGTAAAAAATTAGGAAAGAATAGGGACCGTATTGCAGAGCTTGGGGCCTAGATAGCTGAATCCATAACCAGTAGTGATGAAGTGATTAAACTTAGGGACACTCGGGTCAGAATTGGAACGCAGCATATCAAGGAGTATAGGGCTGGGAGAGGTTGCATAAATTAGAAGCAGTGAGCCGTGAGCCATGGAGTTGGTAGCTGAATGGAGCTTGGTACAAATTAGGTTATGAGCAACAGAGATTTGAATGAGCTTAACTTTTATGGAGAATGCAAGGCAGAAGGCTTAGGAATAGTCAAGTGAAGAAAAAACCCAGAAGTTACAGATGTGGATAAAGGTTCGACCAGGAAACTTTGCAAAAGTAGCAACCAAAATGGGCAATATTTGGGAAGGAGAAGTAGGTGGTTTTCGTAGTGGTCAATAGTGTGGTCAGAAGCACACCCAAGGGTCAAATATAACACCAAGGTTAAAGCTTAACTTGTTTATCTTTGGACAGTTGCCAAGAAGGGAAATTTATGCTGGGGACTGAAAACAGTGGCTTCAGTCTTCCCCATATATAGTTTGGCAATATTTCTGCTTGGACATGTTGAATAAGCAGTCCAAAGATGTGTAGACAGTGGGTGAGTCAAGCAGGTTGTGCTGGGCTAGTAGTGGACATCTTTAGTATATATGTAGAATTTGCTTTTGAATAAAATTACCAAGGGCAAAATAGTATGCTTTGTCTTAGTCAATTATCCTATATAAATAAATACTGTACAAGGCACTGTGTGCTTTAATTATGATATTATGACACTATTCGTGAATCTTCAGAAATCTACTTTCTAGAACATATTTCTTTATTTCCAGCTTCTTTTAATGCTAAAATGTGAACGCAAGTTGAGCGTAGTCCTTCATCTTCGGCTTAAAGTAGCATGCTACCAATCTGAACATCATTTCAGTCATGAGTCAAAATTCTCCCAAAATAACTAGATCTGCCTGCAGTGGCTGAACATTGGATCGTCTGCATGGGTTAGAATGGAAACAATCAATCTGCAAATTTGTCAATCATGTTTCCAGTGACTACATACAAAACATGAATAAAATTAGGGAAGAACAAAAGCTCTTCAAAACAAATGCCTATGGGTCACTGCTGGTAACCAGTCCTAAACCAGTGCAAATCAATTTATAATTACTTTCTTCTTACATTCTTCCATACAGACTTGTGTCCAGCTCAGTTGTTACCGTAATATCAGAGGCTTCCACCTTGTGTGTGGAACTTTTTTGTGTCTTTTATGAAAAGCTTAAACATATATGGTAGAACGCTTGGCAACATATTATGATGGCATTGCATAGTATATTACAAGACTTCATATGAACTGTAAATTGGTCTTATTGATCTGTGTAATTTTAAGCTTTTATTATGATCTCGTATTGCACATTTTTAAAGTCTTTTAGCGCTGAAAAAAATGAATTGTTTGCTCAAATCTTTAATGTTGACATTTGTAATACTTTTTTGAAATTTAAGTTTTTTAAAAAAAAAGGTAAAATCTAATTAATAACATTGAAAGTTAAATTTTTGGAAATGGAACTTCTGTGGGTGGTTATCCTGACAGTCATCCATCCCTTTCATATAATTTAGTTCCACATTCTTCAAGGGAAGAGAAGCCTCAAAATAACTTTAAAAGATACTGCAATTGTTCATTTGTAAAACCTTGCTACTGTTGTAGTTTAGCTTTCTTTTGCTCCTTTGTTTTTGTGTAATGAGGACATTTCTTTTGAATTAAGAGAAGAATAAATCTTCTGCTTAATAGTATGGATTTTGTAGAAATGGCCAAGATGCATCAGCATGAAAAGTCGCAAGCTAATTTTAATTTTGCATTCCCTACCACATTGTAGATAGCACTACTATTAGTCATTCATGTTGTGTATGATAGCCTTTTGAATAAGCATTTTAAGTTAGGTGTGGTTTATTTTGCATTTAGTTGCGGCAAGTCCTTGAGCACCTATGTCCGCAGAATGAAAGTCTGTATCAGAAGATCCTGATCAGTCTTGCTGAAGTTGCTACAACAAATGGTCACAAGTTGCTTAGGTAAGTTGACAACAGCAATGGAATCCAAACTAAGCGTGGACTCGAATTTCAGTCCCTTCAGCACAACTTCAGATCCTTTTAAAGGAAATTTGTTAGTGTAAAGTTAAATGTTAACATTAATTACTTAGTTCCTCCATTGGGAAGTAGCTAAATTTTTCTCATTTGATCAAGCCTCATGTGCAAGCTTGGGCCACTGATTCTTAAAATGTATTTTTGTGCTGGATGGTCAAACAATTATCCATTCTCCAGAGTAATGAAGAATCAAGGTTGGTTTACTTACCCTTCTGGCTGAAATTATTGTGATAAATGAAATTATGGTGTTGGGGTTTAATGAAGTATTAGTAAATATTTGCTGCAGAGTTGTCTGTGAATCATTGAATATTAAGGCTGACATTGAGCAAGAAAGTGATTTTTGTTTCATTGCCACCACCTCCGTCAGGAATACTCTGACAGACAACTGAATATGTAGTATTGTGAGGTTATTATGAGGGGTTTTTAATGCCAAATTATCTTTCAAACATGAATGAAATGGCCAAACTCGAGATTTAACAGTATTGCAGATATGTACAGGAATTTAAAAATTGGAAACAGCAAGGCTGACAGCATCTGTAGGGAGAAATCAGAGTTAAGGTTTTAAGTTCTGAAGAAGAATCGAAGACCTGAAATGTGAACTCTGATTTCTGTCCACAGATGCTGCCAGACTGTTGACTTTTTCCAGCAATTTCTAATTTTGTTTCTGATTTCCAGTTCTTTTGGTTGTTTATTGAGTACTTTTACTGTTTTGCAAAATAATTGTTGTATGTCAAAATATTAGATTTTACTTTTCCTCTGTCCTCAGTCTATCAAGCAACTATGAAGCACAGATGAAGAGTTTGTTGAAGATAGTGCGTATATTCTGTCATGTGTTTCGCATTGGCCCAACCTCTCCCAGTAATGGAAATGACATGGCTTACAATGGGAATAAAACACCGCGAAGCCAAGTTTTCAAGGTCTGAAAAATATATAATTTTATTAGGAACATTGAAGTAAAAGAGATGTATTTCACAAAGCATACAAACATTAATCAGGCAACTCTTGAAAGAGAAGTAGGTTTGGTTGACAGAGTATATTGACGTTTACAAAATCTGTTGCTTGTGTATCCTGCTTAAAATGAGAGAAATGTTGCTCCTGCTTTTATCTTGCATTCATCATAAATGTTAAAAAAAAAAAAGCCTAATTTCAAACGATCATAGCAATTTATATTGTAGGAGAAAAGGATGCTGATTATTGGGCATGTCAACAGTTATTTGCCAAAGCATTGCCATGGAGAAAGAGGTCATAGTTTCCCCATGCTTCTAGACAATGCAAGAATGAAGGTACTTGAATAGATTCCTTTTGTTTGGGGAAAATAAGGTCCTTTGCAAGGAATTAGTATGAATGCACGCTGCTTCTAAGAAGCATATATATGTAGTTTTATGAATTTGACTGAATATTTTAAATTGATTGTTAGTTTAGCTGTTAACACTTGGAATTATTCAGCATGCAGTGCCAAGGTCGAAATCGCAATTAGCAAAGACGTTTTGCTTTGGGGTTTGCAAGCTTGGGCTGGGTGATTACAGGAGAAAGTGAGGACTGCAGTTGCTGGAAATTAGAGTTGAAAATTGTGGTGCAGGGAAAGCACAGCAGACCTGGCAACATTCGAGGAGTGGTAGAATTGATGTTTAGGACATAAGCCCTTTAGGAATGAGTGATTTACAGTTAAGTCTGTTATGAACAGCCAAAGGAGAATGATGCTTGATTTTAATCAAAGCAAAATATTGCAGATGTTGGATGAAACTGATAGTAAATGCCAGCAAAACTGAACAGATCTCGTTGCATTTGTGGAGAGGGCAAGTCTTGTATGACTATTTTGAAGATGTCATATTAGACCTGAGACATTAACTCTGGATGTAGGTTTGCTCGCTGAGCTGGAAGGTTCATTTCCAGACGTTTTGTCACCCTACTAGGTAACATCTTCAGTGGGCCTCAGGTGAAGCACTGTACCTGATTCCTGATTTCTATTTATATGTTTGGGTTGGTGATGTTGTTTCCTGTTCTTTTTCTCAGGGGGTGGTAGATGGGGGTCGAACTCGATGTGTTTGTTGATAGAGTTCCAGTTGAAATGTCATGTTTCTAGGAATTCTTGTATGTGTCTCTGCTTGGCATGTCCTAAGATGAATGTGTTGTCCCAGTCGAAGTGGTGTCCTTCCATATCTGTATGTAACGATACTCGTGAGAGTGGGTCATGTCGTTTTGTGGCTAATTGGTGTTCATGTACCCTAGTGGCTAGTTTTCTGCTTGTTTGTCCAATGTAGTGTATTTGTTACAGTTCTTGCACAGTATTTTGTAAATGGCATTTAGTTTTGCTCCCTTCAAGTTCATTAGCTGCTGTTTTAGTGTGTTGGTGGCTTTGTGGGCTACCATGATGCCAAGGGGTCTGAGTAGTCTGGCAGTCATTTCCAGGATGTCTTTGAGGTAGGGGAGAGTGGTTAGGGTTTCTGGATGTGTTTTGTCTGCTTGTTTGGGTTTGTTGCTCAGAAATTGGTTCACCCCTTGGCATCATGGTAGCCCACAAACCAACCAATACACTAAAACAGCAGCTAATGAACTTGAAAGACCCTATACAGATAACAAGCAAAACAAAATACTGTGCAAGAACTGTAACAAACACTACATTGGACAAACAGGCAGAAAACAAGCCACCAGGGTACATGAATGTCAGCTAACCATAAAATGACATGATCCGCTCTCACCAATATCCTTACATACAGATAAGGAAGGATACCACTTCGACTGGGACAACACATCCATCTTAGGACAAACCAAACAGAGACACGCATGGGAATTCCTAGAAGCATGGCATTCCAACTGGGACTCTATCAACAAACACATCGAGTTGGACCCCATCTACCACCCCCAGAGGAAAAAAAACAGGAAATGACATCACCAACCCAAAGAAACCCTAACACACAAATAAAAAGCAGGAATCATGTACCGTGCTTCGTCTGAGGCCCACTGAAGATGTTACCTAGTAGGGTGACGAAACGTCTGGTAATGAACCTTCCAGCTCAGCGAGCAAACTTGCATCCAGGAACTCAACCTGAGCTACAAATCTTCTCAAAACCCACTAACATTCACTGTTTGCCTCTGCACAAATGCAGCCAGATCTGCTGAATTTCTCCATCATTTTCAGTGATGTATGATTTGTTTAGCTAATCTTTAGGACGTGTAAATCGCATTTCAAATGCACTAAATTCACATGCAAGTCGCTTAATTTTTTATTGGAGCATCATTTTGGACTGATGGCAACATTGAGTGTGGAAAATAGCTCTTGGTTAAGACTTTGTCATTGAGAAATCAGTGTGAACTTGTCAGCCAATTAGTACTATTTTTTTCTAGCATAGGTATTATGATCATTCTTGTTTGTCTAGATTAATGCAAGATGAATTGCCTCCCTTTTCTGTACTTTATTTTTTCTCAGCTTTGAGCTGAAAATTCCCAAATCAGTTTATTGATTTCACAAGTGTTTTACTTTTTTTTAATGGATAAATGCCCTTTTCTGTTAATTTTTCAACTAAATTCTCTTAGAGTTCTTGGTAAAGGCAGAGGAAACTTTGAAGCAATTTCTCTTTTTAAGGATTTCTAATCCTTAGCTAATACTCAGCTTTTCTGTATATAATACCAGGCATGTTTTTCCCATTTTGATTCGATATGGAGAGCATAGACAACACTTGAGCTTTGTTGTATCTTTTATTTTTAGTCAGATTTTAATAATGCACTGAGACTTTGCTTACATCTATCAGTCTCCTCTCTGAAGCAGAACGTAAGTCCAAAGCTTGCCGGTTCAGAATTTTGAAGGAATGCAGCCGTGTCTGATGTCTGATTTTCAGATAGGCATAGAGATGTGCAGCGTGGAAACAGACCCTTCAGTCCATGGTGACCAGATATCCTAAATGAACATAGTCCTATTTGTTAGTATTTGGCCCATATCACACTCAACTCTTCCTATTGTATACCCATCCAGATGCCTTTTAAATGTTGTAGTTGTACCAGCCTCCACCATTTCCTCTGGCAGTTTATTCCGTAAACACACCATCCTCTGCATGAAACGTTTCCCGTTAGGTCCCTTTTCAAATCTTTCTCCTGTCACTGTAAACGTGTGTGTCATTTAGTTTTGGGCTCCCGTGCTGAGGGAAAAAGTCCTTGGCTATTCACCCTATCAATGTCCTCATTATTATGTAAACCTCTAAGATCATCCCTCTGACGCTCCACGGTTGATCACCCCAGAGTATTCAACCTCTCCCTATCGCTCAAACCTTCCAACTCTGGCAACATCCTTGTAAATCTTTTCTGAACCTGGTCAAGTTTCCCATAGTAGGGAGACCAGAATTGAATGCAGTATTTCAAAAGTGGCTAACCAGTGTCCTGCACAGCCATAACATGACCTCCTAACTCCTTAACTCTATGCACTGACCAATAAAGGTAACTGTACCAAGTGCCATTTTCACTACTGTCAACCTGCAACTCCACCTTCCAGGAACTATGAACCTGCACTCCAAGGTTCCTGTTCAGTAATGCATCCCAGGACGAGTATGCAAGTACTACCAAAATGATTTGCCCTACCAAATGTAGCACCTTACATTTATCTAAATTAAACTCCATCTGCCACTCCTCCACCTATCGGCTAATCAAGGTTCTGTTATACTTTGAGGTAACCTTCACTATCCACTGCAGCCCCAATTTTGGTGTAATCTGCAAATTTACTAAAGATGCCTCCTATATTCCCATCCAGGTCATTTATGTAAATGACAAGAAGCAGTGGACCCAGCACTGATTCCTGTGGCACACCACTGGTCACATAGAAGGTTAAACTGAAACCCCACCTGTCTTTTCAGGAGGACATATTCACACCACTATTTTAAAAAAAAGGGAA
This sequence comes from Chiloscyllium plagiosum, assembly GCF_004010195.1. Taxonomy (NCBI): domain Eukaryota; kingdom Metazoa; phylum Chordata; class Chondrichthyes; order Orectolobiformes; family Hemiscylliidae; genus Chiloscyllium; species Chiloscyllium plagiosum. The sequence continues at coordinate 107,988,868 of NC_057712.1, read as the reverse complement.
ATTCTCTTGGCACTTGTGCTCACATTTACCTTGCAACCAATATCACTGAAAACAGATTAACTGGTCAGCATTTCATTTCTCTGGGGGAAAAAAAATGAAGCAGCCAATATGCACACAAGGTTCCAAACAATGTAACTAACTAAACGTCAGGAATACTAAGGTTTTTATAAACTCTGTGACATAAATTAATTTTCTACTCAAAAGCTTGGATTCAGTGGTAGAGAAAAAGGAAGACTTGTCTTTATATCTACTCGACATCCAATGAAATATTTCTTTAGAATCATAATTGCATTGTGCACAACAAACTTCCACAATAGCAATGTGTTAATGATAACCATTTTCATGATGTTATTTGGGGGATAACTATTGGCCAGGACTCTGGGGTTGACTCAACTGTTTAAAAAGTGTGGAATGTAATCTTTTACATCTGTGCGTAGGTAGACTGTAATAGGGGAGGTTTAACCCTCATTCCAAATGGCAATGCAGCACACCCTCCCTGACTGGTGTGTCAACCTTGATTTTTGTGTTGAAGACCTGCAAGTTCCTATCTAAGACACTCTCACTAGCCTGATGTGGCAATACACTGCTGCTCCTTCAGTGTTGTTAGGTCAAAACCTTGGGGCTTCCTCTGCAATAGCATTTTAGCTGTACCTACAGAAACGGATTGCGGAAATTCAAGAAGGCAGTTTGGGCAATTAATACTGGCCCAGCTCGCAATACCCACATCCATGGCTGAATAAAGAAAAGATGATTCTTGCTTGTTTCTGATTAATGCTCCGTTAGGTAGCTTCATAGAGCATGGGTGAAAAGATCTGGAGTTGGACGTATAGTGGTAATATAGGGGCTCTAGCTCAATATTCTGTCCACATCAGTTCAAATCTCACCATGTCGTCTGGTGGTATTCAAATTCAGAATTCAGATGTGGAATTAAAAGCTAGTCTCTGTAATAGTTATGTTTTTAAAGGTTCATCAGGTTTGCTAATGTTTTCTCCTAAAAGGAAAAAACATTTTCTGTCTTTACTTGGTCTGGTCAACATGTAATTCCAGCCTCTCAATCATGTCTCTTAATTGTCTTCTGACACGTTCAATGCAATCCATGGGTACTTGAAGATGGACAACAAGTGTTGCCTTGCCAATTATTCTTTGAGATGAGAGTGTCAAAAAACAGTAGTCCATTTATGTTCCTCTTTCTGCTCTGCCATTCTAGATCATGGCTGATCATTTAACTCAACACCACTTTCCCACGCTGTCCCATATCCCTTGATGTCGTTAGGATCTAGAAATTTGGTAAAGTCTGTCTTGACAAACTGAATGTTTTTAGCTTCCACAGCCCTTCTGTGTAGAGAATTTCAAAGAGTCCAAAGAACTTCCATCATATCTCATTTTGAATGTCTTGGTCCTTAATTCCGAGACTGTGTCTGTCTTTCTTTCCAGAACTCCCTCTCCTCTTCCCCAATCACACCCACCAAACATGCAGCAGAAGTATCTTTTATTCAGTTTGGTGTGACCCTTTTAAAGAATTTTACAAGTTTTAATATGATCACATTTCGTTATTCTTTTTGAGAATACAGCGATCTGTCCTCGTAGTACAGTCCCACCATCCTTGTAAATAGTCTGGTGAACCTCTACTGCATTCCTCCTATGGCAAGTATGTAGCGTCTTCAGCTGAAAGCTCCAAAATTGCACACAGTACTCACCAGTGTTTTCAATTGCATCGCACATAGAACATAGAAAAATAGAGCGCAGTACAGGCCCTTTGGCCCTCGATGTTGCGCCGATCCAAGCCCACTTAACCTACACTAGCCCGCTATCCTCCATATGCCTATCCAATGCCCGTTTAAATGCCCATAAAGAGGGAGAGTCCACCACTGCTACTGGCAGGGCATTCCATGACCTCACGACTCGCTGAGTAAAGAATCTACCCCTAACATCTGTCCTATCCCTACCACCCCTTAATTTAAAGCTATGCCCCCTCGTAATAGCTGACTCCATACATGGAAAAAGGTTCTCATGGTCAACCCTATCTAAACCCCTAATCATCTTGCACACCTCTATCAAGTCACCCC
>NC_057712.1:107972309-107984501 GCF_004010195.1 Chiloscyllium plagiosum | reverse complement strand
TCATCCATCGTCCTTTCCACCGCTGTAATACGATCTTTGACAAGCAATGCCACACCTCCCCCTCTTTTACCCCCACCTCTGCCCCTACTAAAACATTTAAACCCTGGAACCTGCAACAGCCAATCCTGTCCCTGTTCTATCCATGTCTCCGTAATAGCCACAACATCGAAATCCCAGGTACCAATCCATGCTGCAAGTTCACCTACCTTATTTCATATACTTCTTGCATTGAAGTATACATACTTCAAGCCACTTTCCTGTTTACAGGCACCCTCCTTTGAGATTGATGCCATGTTCCTAACCTCCCTACACTCCAGGTCCTGCACCCTAAAGCTACAGTCTAGGTTCCCATGCCCCTGTAGAATTAGTTTAAACCCCCCTGAAGAGCACTAGCAAACCTTCCCCCAAGGATACTGGTGCCCCTCAGGTTCAGGTGTAGACCATCCTGTTTATAGAGGTCCCACCTTCCTCAGAAAGAACCCCAGTTATCCAGATACCTAAATCCCTCCCTCCTGCACCATCCCTGCACATCTTTATTTTGGTACTTGAATCACTTATACCTTCATGTAGTTTTCCAGCAACTTGTAATCAAGGGCACACATCCATTTCGGCATCAACACTCCTCAATATCACATCACTTAAGAAACTCTTCACTTCCATCCTTCCTACGAACATGGATAGCCTCACTCGTAAGCACATTGCCTTCCATCTGCTATTTTCTTGTCCACTCACTCAACCTATCCTGAAACCTCTTTGTGATCTCGCAAGATATATTTCCATTAGTTTTGTTTCATTCACAAACTTGGAAATATTATATTTGTTTCCCCAGATCCAAATCATTAATATAATTTGTGAACAGCTGGGGCGTGAGTCCTGATCCTTGCAGTACCCCATAAGTTATATGTTGGACCTGTGCTGCCTTTGGTTTACCTGGCAGGGATCTACATTTGCTAAGCAATATCAAAAAAGCAATATTGTTATGACTTCTGGTAATGGTTATTGTGATTTAGTTCTATACCTTCTTCAAAATATATTTGGCTGAAAAGCAATTCAAGATTGAGATTTTACTTGTGGCCAAACTATGAAGAGCTGCAGGCTGTTCAGTTGTTTCTTCCCATCGTATCACTTTTATGATTCTAATTGGCCCATTCTATACTTGCTAAGATTGAAGCAATACGAGCAAATAGAATCCAATATAGTACTTAAGTTGATTAGTGTTTTTATATTTATATTTTTTACAAAGCAATTCCCCAGGTGATAGTTCAATAATAACATAACTGTATCATTTTTTGCTTCCTCTTTGTTTTAACAGCCTTTGGAACTACTATGGCATTCGCTGGATGAATGGTTAGTTCTTATTGCCACAGAATTGAAGAAAAATAAAGAGGACTCTGAAATGGATGCTAAAAACATCACTTCAATTTTACTGAAACAAAGAGCCCAAGAACAGCAAGAAGTTGTCACTAGTCGAGTGTTTAAGACTGTTAGCAAAGAGATCTTGGAAGACCAACATGCCAGCTTAGAGAAGCTTGAAGATAGTGACAACACTACACAGGATGCCAGTTCAGATTGTCTAGATGTAATTTCTATGACAGCAAATCGACTGAGTGCAGTCATCCAGGCTTTTTATATGTGCTGTTCCTGTCAAATGCCTCAGGGGTGAGAAAAATTCAAATTTTGGTTTATTTTCAGTCATTGCCTTTCTATTGTTATCTTCATCTGTCTACAGGATAAAATAGTTCGATTGTGAAAATTTCACCTGGTTTTCACTGGAGCTTTGACGTCAAGTATCTTTTTCTCCAAATAAGAAGCTCAAATTATCTAGACCAGGTAGCTCCCATTTTTGACGTTAGAACTAAAATTCTTTCTATCTCCTCTACTGTGGTATGTAGAAACATGGACTTTTTTAGACCGAGATAGAAACATTAAAGAACATTGGTATTGGTACAGTAAGTGAACTAGTGACTGATAGCTTGAGGATTTTATAATCATTTTAGAAGTCTAAGTGCAGAAGGAGGGATTTTGAAAATGTGCGGCTGAAGCAGAAGGGGGTAAGATAGATGCCGCAGGTTGTCATACTGAATCAGAGGGCATGCAAGAAAATGTAATGGGAGCAGTAGACCATACAGACTTTCAATATGATCATGGCTGTTTGAAGGCTCAACTCCACTTTCTTTCCCATTCCCATATCCCTCTGTTTCCTGAGAGATCAAGTAACACTTTCTCTCTCAGCGAGAAATACATTCATCGCAGGTGTCCATTCTATTGCAGCATTCCAGTTCCTGCCTGCCTATGCAGCACCCAACTGTTTTGCTGGCGTACCACTGCAAACCTTCTATACTTTACAGCCCTCTAGTTTGCCTGTTGTTCTTGCTTCCAAGAATTCTTGGGAAAATTGCAGCAAATGTGCTGCCACAATCGCTTCTGACTTCTTGACTCAATTGAGACTGTCAGGTTTGAAATCCAGTCCTCTTTTTTTTTTTTTCTTATTTATTCATGGTATGTGAGCATCACTGATAAATCCGGCAAACTGTTGTTCATCCCCAGGTGATGTGAGCTGTTCTGTTGCACCACTGCAGTTGATCAGGCATAGGTGTACCAATAGTATTATTAGGAAGGGAGATCAGATTTTTGAATAGTGACAGTAAAGGACTGTGATCATGGTTCACTATTGGAACCAAAGGAAAGAGGGGTAGGCCTCTTGGTCACTCGAATCAATATTATTTGAGGGTTGAGGGGGTTCCCTCTGTATTTAATCCCCATGTCCTTCTGCATGGTTGTGGTCATGGTTTTAGAAGGATCTGTCTAAGGAATCTTGGTAGATGCTGCTGCTATGGAGCACTGGTGGTGGAGCAAGTGGACGTTTGTGGATGAGTGCCAATTAAACGGTCTAGTTTGTCCTGTATGGTGTCAAGCATGTTGAATGTTGTTGGAAACTACACTCATCTCGGCAAGTGAAGTCAATGGCCTTCTCCTGCACTGTAATAATTCTGTAATGTGGGGTATTCCATCACCATCCTGATTTGTGTCTTGTACATGGTGGACAGGCTTTGCGGAGTTGAGGGATGAATTGCTCTCTGTGGGATTCCTAGCCTCTGGCCCACTCTGGTAGGCATTGTATTTATATGGCTCGTCCAAGTCAGTTTTGGTCAATGGTAACCCATAGAATGTTGTTAGTGGAGGATTTAGTGATGGGAATGCCATTTAATGTAGAAGGACAATGTTTAGATTCTCTCTTGTTAGAGATGGTCCTTGCTTTGGCATCTGTGTGGTGTGAATGTTTCTGCCACTTTTCAGCTCAAGCTTGGATAATGTCCAGATCTGGCTGTATTTGGACATAGTATCTGAGGAGTTCTGAATGGTGTTGAACATTGTGCAGTCATCAGCAAGCATCTCCTCTTTCATGAGTTTATGTTGAAGGGAATGTCATTGAAGCAGCCGAAGATGAGGAACGTCTGCAGAGATATCCTGGAACTGAGATGACTAACATACAATAACTGCAACCATTTTCTTTAAGTCAGATATGGCTCCAACCATAGAATTTCGACTGTTTTCCAGTTTTGTTAGGACTCCTTGATGCCGCACTCAGTCCTGTTGCTGGAATTTTGTCAGGGCCTGTATGCTTTGTAGCATTGAGTGCCTTCAAGCATTTTTTTGGTATGAGGTTGAGTGAATGAAATTGTTTGAAGACTAGCACCTGTGATTTTGGGAACCTCTGGAGTGTCCCAGATAGGTCATCTACTCAGCACTTCTGACTGAAGATAGCTACAAATGCTTCAGTCTTGTCTTTTGCATTGCTGGGCTGGGTTTCTCCATTACTGAGGATGGGGATATTTGTGGAGCTGTCTGCTTCAGTGAGTTGTTTAATTGTTCACTACCATTCACAATTGGATTTGACAGACCTGTTGAGCCACAGTCTGATTCATTGGCTGTTGAATCATGTATTTGCATCGCTTAGACACTCGACGTGCAAGTGGTCCTATTTTCGCTAAGTTGACATCTGACTTTTAAATAAGTTTGGTTCTGCTCCTTGCCCTCCTGGACTCTCCATTGAACCTTTTTTAAAGGAGGCTGGTGAGTTACTGGAGTGCATTTTGCAAATGGTACACATTTCTGCCACTGTGCAGGTGGTGAAGGGAGTTGATATTTAAGGTGACCGAGGTGCCGAGCAAATGGACTGTTTTATCCTTGGTGTTAAATTTCTTGAGTGTTGTTGGAGCTCTACCCATTCAGGCAGGTGGAATACATTACATCACACCTCGTATATTGTGAACATGCTTAGGGAGTCAGAAAGTGAACTTGCAGAATTCCCAGCCTCTGACCTTAGTTTAATTATCACAGTAGTAAGCTTAACGTCACAACAAGATTCCTGGGATATTGAAGGAAAATACACAGGAACAAATGTAGTCAAGTTTGTCATTGAAAATGGCTATTAATGCTATTCTTATGGGATTATGTAATATGTATGGTTCTCATGGAAAATATGAACGGTAAATGCAATATTGGCACCTTAAAAGGAGTAAGTAGAAACTAAACTTATCATTAATTTTTCTTAAAGTGGTTAAGAATTAATAAAGTGAGTAGAACTTATCCACTATTTTAATTTTAATGCCTTAATGTGGTTAGAGATGTGTTGACCTGCATTTGTGACAATTTTATGGTTAGTGCTGATTGGAATCAACTCTACTTTCAGGTGACCACTTTTTCTTGAACTAGACTGATTTGATTGGTTTGTAGGTCACTCCAGTGTAGTTGTCCAATGTTCAAATATTCATCTAAATTAATGTGAACATACATGAAATGGAAGGTGTTTCACATTTTTGTGTGCATGGTTGGAGGTAGGTTTTGTGCAACAGTGACCAGTACCCAGGTACTGTTATTATTAGATTAGATTACTTATCGTGTAGAAACAGGCCCTTCAGCCCAACAAGTCCACACCGACCGCCGAAGCGTAACCCACCCAGACCCCTTCTCCTACATTCACCCCTTCACCTAACACTACGGGCAATTTAGCATGGCCAATTCACCTCACTTGCACACTTTTGGATTGTGGGAGGAAACCGGGGCACCCGGAGGAAACCCACGCAGACACAGGGAGAATGTGCAAACTCCACACAGTCAGTCGCCTGAGGCAGGAATTTAACATGGGTCTCTGGCGCTGTGAGGCAGCAGTGCTAAGCACTGTGCCACCGTGCTGCCCAATAATTATCCTGCACATTAAAGTTCAAGCCAGACCTGGAACGTAGAGTATGATCATCTTAAACTGTGCTTTGACTTGAACGACTTGCCTTTAAAGTATGAGATTACATGAGTGTTCAGATGCTTTTTTTTTCATCCAGGAACTGGTGAGTGTTGAAATGCATCATATTCATCTTTTGCGTATGCTAAGACTGGCCAATTTTGTTTTGGTTATACCATGCTCTTTTGAGCCTAACTCTGATGTTAGTTTAGTTATTCAGCTGGGTGTATGATCTTTACTTACTTGGTCTCAGCGTAGGGAATAGGTTTGAACCATATACACTTGCCAAATGATGTCAGTACAGAGTTAGCATTTGCATAAGCTGCAATGGAATGTTGAAGTAAATTTCAAGGCAACTTTCTTGGTTAATAGCTTGTGATTGAGATATAGTTGTAATGAGGTATTATCCTTTTTGGGAGCATTCAGTGATTATATGATGTTAACACTAAGGATTTTAAAATGAAATAGTTTGATCACAGAGCTATTATATTTAAAAATGGCTGGTTTAATGTGTGAAACTGTTTTATCTTGTGCACATGATTGAGATTTAAGTGTTCTGAAATGTAGGCTTTCATTATGTATATATGATCAGCTTTTCAATTGAAGTGATATTCATAACCACGTAGAAGTAGGTCATTTGGCCCAGTTGAATCCATGCCATTTTTGAGATTAATACAGTCAGACCCACATCCCTGCTGTATCATTCCAACCTTGCAAGTTTTTCTTTCTTAATTCTCTCATGAAATTTCTTTTTAAAATCATTGATTGTCTCCCCTTCACCACTACCATTGTAGGCAATGAGTTAGATGTTGTTATCATTTTTGGTTTTAAAAAAAAAGCTCTTCCTCACATCCCACATAGAACACATTGGTGAACATGAGAAAGAACATACATCACTTTTCTTTTACAGAATGACATCACCTCGCTTTATAGAGTTTGTGTGCAAGCATGATGAAGTTCTGAAGTGTTTTGTGACAAGGTGAGCATACATGCTTTTCAATGCAGCTTCACTGTAGCATTATTGAGTGCTCATTCAAAAAAATATATATTTTGTTACAGAAACCCTATAATAATATTTGACCACTTTCACTTTCTTCTGGAGTGTCCAGAGCTGATGTCAAGATTTATGCATATCATCAAAGCACAGGTAGGCTTTGTTAAAGCTTATAAATTTAACTTTAATATAAGAACTCAGTAAATTGAAATCATGAGTTTGCAAGTCAGTGATGTATCATGTTCCGATTCTGAATGTCATTGAACGTTAGATGTCATTTGAAGTAGCTGTTACAGTTAGCCAATCGGTTATTTGTTTACAAGGGGGCAATTGATTGAGGTCATACTAATAAATATAGTGATTTCCTGCTAGAAATGTTGCGTGCCTTGTGAAGATGAGATTGTGTAGTGCTGACAATATGACCCCTTAAAATACTGGAGGACAACTGCTGCTCGTGAAACTCCACTCTTGTGAATCGATGTTGAGAGCCCAGTCTAGCTCGTGCGTGCCTACAGTCACTCTAGCTGAAGTTAATTTTGTTAATACTGAGTGATCAAGCATGCATCCTTCATTGTATATGGCTTGACTACTAATTGCCTTACACAAAGTAACATTGGATAACCTTGTTGATAAGTTCTTATCACTAACAGGCATTGCCATATTCAAGTACAGCAGTAAATTATTTTAGCATGTGATTACAGATTGTCGTCACACTGTATTGCTGTTGCATTTTGTCTATAGTGGTGGAGGGGTGGGGGAAAGGAAGGTAGGATAGGAATTTTGTTTCTAAAATAGCTCTTGCTCCAATTCTGATCATTGGTCACTGTGTATCACAAGTACTCTGAAATGGGCCTGAGGCTGCCACTTTTGGATCTGAAAACTGTCCAGTGTGTCTGAATTTACCCTGGAAAAGTAAGTTTTTCTCAAAATAAAGCAAGACGAGTGGTATTTTTCACAAATAGGATGCTGCTGTCAAACTGCAAAGACATTCTGCATACGAAAAAATAAGTAATGTGGTATATGAACTTTCGTCCTAATACAGCGTTAAATATGTACTTCGTATACCTCAACAACTAGTGAATTGTATTAAATAGCACATCTTTTTGGCAGTTTCCAATGAGAACACTTACTTCTACAATCACAAGCATGCAAAACTCAGTACATCTAATATTGAATTAGATTACTTAGTGTGGAAACAGGCCCTTCGGCCCAACTAGTCCACACCGACCCTCCGAAGAGCAACCCACCCAGACCCATTCCCCTATATTTGCCCCTTCACCTAACACTACGGGCAATTTAGCATGGCCAATTCACCTAACCTGCACATTTTTGGACTGTGGGAGGAAACCAGAGCACCCGGAGGAAACCCACGTACACACTGGGAGAATGTGCAAACTCCACACAGACAGTTAACTGAGGTGGGAATTGAACCCGGGTCTCTGGCGTTGTGAGGCAGCAGTGCTAGCCACCATGCCACCATATTGCCTGATATTAGAATCAAGTCCAGGATTGGACAGCATTTGCTGTCCAATCAAATGTTACGAATTATAAGCATAACACAAAAAACTCTTGTCAATTGGGCTTGCAACTCAGATCACTTAAACTTATTCACTGTTAAGTATATCCATACACAGGTTCCTGTCGTCTGGAAAAAACAAACCACCTGACCAAACATTGAGCTTTGTTTTGAATAAAGTCTTGGGGGACAGTAAATCCCTTGCACATTCTTCATGGCAGTGCTTGGAGTTGCTCTGCCCTTTATTTGCTCCTGTCTTTGAAATTTGACTTTTTTGCATTTGTCCTGATGAGCGCAAGACAGAAATCTTTGACAGCATGTCTCTTATTTTTTGAGCAATATCCTTGTTAAGTAAATCGTTACCTCTATCTGTGTCCTTACTTCCACTACTTAATCTTGCTATTATTGCCTCATGGTGTGAAACCTTTCTGTTCTGTATCCTTATTCTGGACTAGCATTTGGTGCACAGGGATAAGAGGCTATTGATTGAGGTCTAGTATTACAATGATAAGGGGAGCATCAACACTTTCTATTTGTCTTCATCTTCAATGCAGTAGCCTATATTTTTATTAATTTTTTTTGTACTTTATAAGAAAAAAATCAATTGGGTTCTTTTCTCACTTTTTAGCCCTTCAAGGATAGATGTGAGTGGTTCTATGAACACCTTCATGCTAATCATCCTGACTCTGATATGGTGCACAGGCCAGTTCATGAAAATGATATCCTACTGGTTCATCGAGGTATAGTTTGAATTATGTTAACTGTACAAAAGTAGTTCCTTTGAAAACTTCATCTTGTAGCAGCAATGTTTCATGTCTTCCCTCTTTTCTGAATGAAGTGTGCAAGAACAAAAGAAACAATCATCTATCTTTTATTTTAGAAATCTTGTCAAATTAACATTGGATTTGCACCTTTTAGAAATATCATGATTGCAAATAAAACTGTACCATTGCAAATGACCCTTCAACATGATGACAGGATGCTTTTTTCAAATATAAATTACAAAATAGTGAACAGTAAGAAGGCCATGGATCTTCAAAGAAATTATATAATTTGTTCCTTCTCAGTTTTATTTGACTTTATGCCTGGTTAAAGTATGACAAATTGTTTTATTGTTCCCATCGTAAAGATTGGAATTATCAAATTGTCCATTAGATTAGGTTAACCACCAGAGCAAGGCTGGGATAGGGTTTCTTGGCAGGTTTTGTGAAATTGAACTATTTTGTATGCAGATACTCCCCTAGGAGAACCTGTTGCATGGAAGGAGCTCACTGCTGCCTACAAAGGAAATGTGGGTTATCAAAACAGCTGTCCAGCTGCAGTGTCATGAAAAGGTCCTTAGTAAGCAGGTTCAGGGTAAGCCAGAGCCCCTGCAAAACAAACCCCTCGTGCTGGGGCTCCAGCACAAATACCTTATGTATAAATGGAGAGACACCAACTTCGTGTGACCAAGGAATGTATCCTCGACAGTACATATAGGGGATTAATTATCTATAACTCAGCAAAACAAGGGGGCAGTTACTTGGCTCCAGGGATTTGCATTCAGTAAATAGGAATTGATGTTAAAGCCAGAATTGAGTCTCTTCAAAATTTTACACCTGGAGAATCAAATGTCATAGTCATTGAGTTATAGAGATCTACAAGGATTCTGGGTAATCCAAGATGTAGGACGGGAAAAATTTCTGGTTGTAAGAGTTGCTTTTTTGGGGTATTTTAGGAGCTGGGGGTGATTTCCTCGAATTCCAGGAGCAGCAATTACTGTTTTATCTGCTGTTGCATTGTTTTGGAACTTTGGGGGGGAAAAAAGTCAAACAACAGCAGTTTTAAAAGGGAGAAGAACAGACAAAGGAAGCACTTGGTGAGGTCCGTGCAGGAGAGAGAGAGAACCTGCACAGTTAGTGCCTTTGCTGTTTTTGAATTCATGTGTTGCTGGACATCGGAATGTATCTGGGAAAATTAACAAGCAGTGAATTTCACAATTAATCTTGGAGGAACCAGTTTGGGCGAAGTTCACAACACAATCAAATAAGTTAATTGTTTGTTTTAAGTCTGTCCAAGAGAGAGGCTGTATTAGTGAGTACAGTGGGTTCTTTCTTGATTATATGTTTTGGAGATAAGTCTCTTGATTAAGGTTAAAATATAAGCCATAGCTATTAATTTAACCTGGTGCAGTGTTTTGTAGAGGAATAAGACGATGTTATTTTCTGGGTTGTGAAGGAGCAAAAATGGCCTTTGCAGTGATATGTACTTCTTGTCAGATGTGGGAGTTTAAAGAGAGTTTAAGGGTTACTGTGGATTATGTCTGCCATAAATGCTGTTGGATGTGAATCTTATCAGATCGAGTGGATCGGTTGGAGAGACAGATAGAAGCAAGGAGGAATTTGCAACAGTGATGTGATGGATGGCAGTTAAAGGAAAGGGGGAAAGTCTCAGATACAGTCAGAGATGGGTTAACTCCAGGAAGGGTAAGAGAGGTAGGGACCTAGGGCAGGAGTCTTTTGTGGATATACCCATTTCAAACAGATATGCTGTTTTGGAAAATGTAGGGGCTGATGAATTCTCAGGGGAACTTAGCACAAACATCCAAGTTTCTGATATTGAGACTAGCTCTAATGCAACGAGGGGTACGTCGGCTTCCAAGAGGTCAATTGTGTAAGGGGATTCTGTAGTCAGAGGTAAAGACAGACGTTTCTGTGGCCAGCAGAGAAAAAGCAGAATGGTGTGTTGTTTCCCTGGTGCCAGGATCAATGATGTCTGAGGGTGCAGAATGCTCTCACGGGGAGAGGGGCCAGCAAGAGGTCATTGTCCACATTGGAACCAACAATATAGGAAGGGAAGAGGTTGAGGCTCTGAAGGGAGATTACAGAGAGTTAGGCAGAAATTTAAAAAAGAAGTCCTCAAGGGTAGTAATATCTGGATTACTCCCAGTGCTACGAGCTATTGCGAGCAGGAATAGGAGGATAGAGCAGATGAATGCATGGCTGAGGAGCTGGTGTATGGGGGAAGGATTCACATTTTTGGAACATTTGAATCTCTTTTGGGGTAGAAGTGACCTGTACAAGAAGGACGGATTGCACCTAAATTGGAAGAGGACTAATATACTGGCAGGGAAATTTGCTAGAACTGCTTGGGAGGATTTAAACTCGTAAGGTGGGGGGTGGGGGGGGGGTGTCTGCCATAAATGCTGTTGGGGCAGGTGGGACCCAGGGAGATGGTGAAGAAAGAGATCGATCTGAGGTGGGTACAGCTGAGAACAGAAATGAGTCAAACAGTCAGGGCAGGCAGGGCCAAGGTAGGACTAATAAATTAAACCGCATTTATTTTGATGCAAGGGGCCTAAAAGGGAAGGCAGATGAACTCAGGGCATGATTAGGAACATGGGACTGGAATATCATAGCAATTACAGAAACATGGCCCAAGGATGGACAGGACTGGCAGCTTAATGTTCCAGGATACAAATGCGACAGGAAGGATAGAAAGGGAGGAGGGAGGCAAGAGAGGAGGGGGGAGTGGCATTTTTGATAACGGTTAGCATTACAGCTGTGCTGAGGGGGGATAATCCCGGAAATACATCCAGGGAAGTTATTTGGGTGGAACTGAGGAATAAGAAAGGGATGAGTTATTTGGGTGGAACTGAGGAATAAGAAAGGGATGATCACCTTATTGGGATTGTATTATAGAGGGAATTGAGGGAAATTGAGAAAAAAATTTGTAAGGAGATCTCAGCTATCTGTAAGAATAATAGGGTAGTTATGGTCAGGGATTTTTACTTTCCAAACATCGACTGGGACTGCCATAGTGTTAAAGGTTTAGATGGAGAGGAATTTCTTAACTGTGTACAAGAACATTTTCTGACTCAGTAAGTGAATGTACCTACTAGTGAATGACCTACTCTTGGGAAATAAGGCAAGGCAGGTGACTGAGGTGTCAGTGGGGGAGCACTTTGGGGCCAGCGACCATAATTCTATTTGTTTTAAAATAGTGATGGAAGAGGATAGACCAGATCTAAAAGTTGAAGCTCTAAATTGGAGAAAGGCCAATTTTGATGGTATTAGGCAAGAACTTTCAAAAGATGATTGGAGGCAGATGTTCGCAGGTAAAGGGACAGCTGGAAAATGGAAGCTTTCAGAAATGAGATAACAAGAATCCAGAGAAAGTATATTCCTGTCAGGGTGAAAGGGAAGGCTGGTAGGTATAGGGAATGCTGGATGACTAAAGAAATTGAGGGTTTGCTTAAGAAAAAGAAGGAAGCATATATTCTGTATAGACAGGATAGATCGAGCGAATTCTTAGTAGAGTATAAAGGAAGTAGGAGTATACTTAAGAGGGAAATCAGGAGGTCAAAACGGGGACATGAGATAGCTTTGGCAAATAGAATTAAAGAGAATCCAAAGAGTTTTTACAAATATATTAAGGACAAAAAGGTAACTAGGGAGAGAATAG
>NC_057712.1:107963525-107971954 GCF_004010195.1 Chiloscyllium plagiosum | reverse complement strand
GGAAAGGCAAGGACTGATTTGGGATAGTCAACATGGCTTTGTGAGTGGGAAATCATGTCTCACAAACTTGATTGAGTTTTTTGAAGAAGTAACAAAGAAGATTGATGAGGGTAGAGCAGTAGATGTGATCTATATGGACTTCAGTAAGGCGTTTGACAAGGTTCCCCATGGGAGACTGATTAGCAAGGTTAGATCTCATGGAATACAGGGAGAACTAGCCATTTGGATACAGAACTGGCTCAAAGGTAGAAGACAGAGGGTGGTGGTGGAGGGTTGTTTTTCAGACTGGAGGCCTGTGATCAATGGAGTGCCACCAGGACTTGCCTATAGCCTTTTATCCCTTGGCATTGCAAGTATACATTTAAATACTATTAAAATGTTATGAGGGTTTCTGCCTCACCACCCTTCCAGGCATGAATTCCAGATTTTGGTTTTAAAACAAAGTCCTCCTCTCCTCACCTTAAATCTGTGCTTCCTGATCATTGATCCTTCAACCCAGGGGGAAAGTTTCCTGTCCACCCTGTCTTTAACCCTCATTATCTATATATCTCAATCATATCCCTTTTCAATCTCCTCCGTTCCAGTGGAAGCAATCCTAATCTGTCCAATCTCTGTCCAAAACTAAAACTCTCCAGCCCATGCAACATCTTGGTAAATCTCCTCTGCACCCTGTCTAGTGCAATCACATTCCTCCCATAATGTGAATACCAGAACTGGATGCAGTGGTGTAGCTGTTGCCTAACTAATATTTTAGATGGTCCCAGCATTACCTTCCTGTTCTTAAATTCTGTGCCTTGACAAATAAAGGGTAAGTATTCTGTATGCCACCTTAACTACTTTATCCACTTGCCCTAATACCTCGATGGACCGGTGGACATGAGCATCCAGGACCCTCTGACTCTCGGTGCTTCCCAGGATCCTACCCTTCATTGTATTTCCTTGCCCTGTTTGTCCTTCCCAAAATGCATCGCCTCACACTTACCTGAATTGAATTCAATTGAGTATACAAGTACGAACTCTGTACAATTCACAGGCAGCTCTGTGCATCCCTCAGTTGAAATAACTTGCTCAATTAAATAACTCACACATTATCTAAGAAATACAATATCAAGCAGAACACACAAAAAGTTACTTGACTATAGTGCAGAATGTAGAGACTGACCGGGCTGCATTCAGTGGCAGTGTACACATCAGCTGGATAACACTACTGGCACCAAACATGTCTGCCACTAGATGGAGCCCAGGATTCTATTTAAGAGTGTTGACAGGGCCAGGTGAAGGGCAGTTCAAGAACGGATCTGGGTTCTTTGTCTATGGTAAGATTGGCAGGTCAGAGCCAGTGCTAGGGCAGTGCTGAAGGTGCAACTAACAACCCCAATTATTGTAATGGACTCTGGGTGCCTTAGAATCTGAACCGGGGTGATGAGAGACTGGACTAGGGGAGTGGGAATGGGATCACTAAGGAAAAGATAATACGTAATTGCAGGCCACAGAACTGTCTGTGATGTATAATACTAAAGAGAAATTCACTATATTAAATGGATGTAATTGACACTTATTCGCTTCAACATTATTAACAATGTCAGATGAGTTGATGTTAAGCAGGGACTTAGTGAAATAAAACTTTCTTGGGTACTTCACAAATATCTCATGAATAAACTGAGCTACATCAGGAAATAATGGTCAAAAGCTTTGTCAGAGGTTTTTAGGGAACCTATTAAAGGAGGAAAGAGTCAGAGGGATTTGGAATTTGGGCATTGGCAGCTGAAAACTCGATCTCATTGTGGTGGAGTGATTAAGATCGGAGCGGCTTGAGGCTGTAAATTGGTGAGTACAGTACATATATTTTGCAGGATTGTAGTGTTGAAGTAGGTTAGATGTGGGCATGGGTGCAGCCATAGATAAATTTTGAAAACCAGGATAAAAAATTTAAAATTAAAACATTGCTTAATCCAAAGTTGATGTACATTAGCCAAAGCATTTGATTGAGAACAGGCTTGGAGTGAGAAAGGTCAATGACAGCAGAATTTTGGTTGATCTCAAATTTATTGAGGGTAGAATGGGAGATCCACCAGGAGAGTGTTGAAATAGTTGAGTCGAGAGGTGACAAAAGTTTGAATGGAAACATCAGTGGTCAATGAATTGCGGTAGGGCACACTCCACCAATATTATGAAGATGGAAATGGACAGTCTGACTGATCTAAATATGTGTTTAGAAACTCATAACAGCCAAATATGAGACCAGGTTATGAATAGTCTGGTTTCGTCTCAAGTTGCCAAATACATCGTCACCATTTAAATGTAATATTATTCCCTTTGTTTTACTTATCCACACTCGGTGGATTTTGTTTTCTTGAATCCACCATCAATAGGCAGACCATGCCTTCTCTTCTGTACACTTTGAAACTTGCTCCCTAAATCCATCTAAAATTCACAGCACTTTTGTAGAGGGTAGAGACTTGTGTGAATAAGGCAAATAGTTTGATTGAAAATTGCTGCTGAATAGCAGACTTGGAAGTAACAAATGCTAGTTAAAATATTGAATTTGGTGTCCAATCAGATACAGAGAATCAAACTAGCAAAAAAAAAGGCAGATAAACTTTTTTTCTTAAAATTTTCAAGCAAAAATTAAAACCTGAACTGATAGAATACTAGAGTTAAGATGAATTTTCAATACCAGAGGGGTTGTTTGGCAAAAATAAAGACTTAACCATGCTATTAAGAAATATTTGTACTGCTCTGGAGTGGCAGTGTGTCTTCAGAAGCAGCATGACGACAGTTGGCTGGCCTGTGAAGCCTAGAGTCAGCCACTCGTGGCGGCATGGCGTGGGCTAGGAAGCCTGGAGTAAGACTAACAGTAAAGAAGAAAAAGTTGGACTCTCTTCAGGTTATCTTTGTTTTATTCTAAGTTAATGTGAATGGCGCCTATGTAAGGTGACAGTATAAAGTTTTCACTGTATTTTATATTGAATATATGTGATAATAAATGATTCAATTCAATGAACAAGATTTAGTTTTGGTGAGTTTATTCTGAATTAGTTAAGTAAGAGTGCTGCATACATTTCATTGGGTTTGAATGGTGTGTCAGATGGCAAGGAGCGATTGTACAATTTTGAGGAGTAGGGAATTTCTGACATCAGGTGCCTGAATTTCCCTATTTCAGAGCAAAAATGCATTTGCCAGAAGTTCATACATAAATAATGATTAGGCCAGCAGTGGAGAGTTTGCTGCATTGTTATATGCTGACTTTCTTCCTTCAAATTATTTAGTAGAAACTGGAGAACTCTTGCTGCTTGTCTGAATTGACTGAGTGAGAGGGCTAAATGCAATGACATTTTGCATTACTTTTATAAGATCGGGCTTGTACATGAAGAAAAGGGTGAGAAGAGTATGAGAGCAATGAAAACTCACCTTGTAATGCTTTGTGTGAATTATATTTTGTATATTGTGTGTTGAGGAATAACCTTAATAACACACAGACTTTGTGTTTGCAGATTCAATTTTCCAGAGCAGCTGTGAAGTTGTGTCAAAAGCAAGCTATGAAAAATTGAAACAAGGTGTAGCTGTACGTTTTCATGGTGAAGAAGGCATGGTATGTTACTGTACATAATTTTAAATAAACTTGATAAATAATTGTTCTGAAGAGATTAACACATGACTGATTCAAATTATGCCGGTAGCAATATAAAAATATTTAAATCCATACTGCAACTATTTAGGAGTACTGTAAAATTCAAAGGTTTTCTCTGAAGGTATGAAGATCTTTGAGACACCCTTGAATGACAATTTTGTTTAGTAATACCAGACATACCGAATTGTGTTTTTTCCCAGGTCCATTTTGATAACTCTTTTCAACATTATCAGTGAACAAAAACATTTTTGTTGAGCAAATTGTTGTTTTGTGTTGTTATATTGCATTCCACTTGAATCCTTCAAGGAGATTTTCTTAGTCAACCATGTCAAAAAGTCAAATGGAAGTATAAAATGAATGCTCACTATGTGGTGGCCAAGAATGGGAGCTAGACAGTAGTGAAAAGAAATTTGAAATCAGATGAAATTGCTTGAAATGTATCTGCACAATGCTTATTAGTTTCTTCTGACTGCTGTCACTGCAGTCCTATAAAAATATTGTTTTACTTTTGTTCCAATGAATCCACTTAAGATTTTTGTGGTAAAATTTGCTATTCGTGTGGCAGTTTATTTCTAGTTCTCGCAACATGCTATGAAGTAGTGCAATATGGATTCCTGGTGCCTTAGATGTGTAGATGCCCTCATAGTCAGTGAAACGGAGGAGAGAGTACACAAATGAAGATACAAAATAACTGGGAGACTCTTGCAAGTTATTGTCATTCACACCAAGTGACCAGCTCTAAATGATATTGAGAGAGCTTTGCAATAAATTTGGTTGTGAAACACATTTGACACAAAGATGGGAGAGATAGGAGAATGGGCAGCTAAACTTTAGTATCTGTATACTTTTAAATTGATTAGTATTGTAACCTTCAGTCTTGTGTTCCTTTCTCTATATTCAGGGTCAAGGTGTGGTACGTGAATGGTTTGACATCCTTTCCAGTGAGATAATTAATCCAGACTATGCGCTTTTCACTCAGTCAGCTGATGGTAAGTGACTCTGTGGGTTTGCCAGGAAATAGTTTCATGTACAGAGCCAATCTGAAATCTTAAAATCCAAAACTGGAATCTTTTCCATCTTACTTTCAATTAAAGTTGTTGACTTATCTTGCAGTGCAAACTGATTTTTGTCTGTTCTTACAGGAACTACCTTCCAGCCTAACAGTAATTCTTCTGTGAATCCAGACCACCTAAATTATTTTCGGTTTGCAGGGCAGATTCTAGGTTTGGCACTTTATCACCGACAGTTGGTTAACATCTACTTCACACGTTCATTCTACAAACATATCCTTGGTAAGAATTGTTTAAATCACACATTTTTAGATTTTGATTTGTGCAATTTTTCTTTGGTTTCCTATAGTAACATTTGAAGTGGGAGAAAGCTGTACATTAACTGTGCTACAGATGGTTCATTTTTAAGACTTTGGTCTAGAGGGATGCTGGGAGGTGGAAGGAAAATGTGATATAAGGGAATACAGGAAAATTATGTCCTTTTGAAATCAGAATGGAGAAATAAAATGTTTTGACTAAATATAAAATAGGATCAGGAGGTGAATCTATGGCTCTCAGTGCTTACTCCCTAGTCCCAAATCCCTTGATCTACAACCCTTTGGTGGACAAATCCAAAAATTCACAAACCCCTGAATTTAGAACTTAAATGAGGAGAAACTATCAAATTCCTATCCTGCGGCTGTGTCTAATTTAAGATTGTAATCTTTCTTCCTTTGTCCCCTCATTGTCTCCCTACACCTCTCCGTTCCCACCTTGTTTCCTTTTCTTTGCATTTGAAAAGGTAAAAGGATAAAGACTATGGAAATGAAATTAGGCGCGTATACAAGAATAACTAGCAAGGCAAGATGAAAACAAAGAAGCATCTATTTCTCTAAATCTAGTATTATTGGGGGAAAAAACCGAAATCTTCAGTTAACTTAGTCCCAGTAGTGGCTGCAGGTGTGGTATTCTGGCTTGTGTATACACAGTGATTTGGTTTTTGTTATATATTTAATATATTTATTGCTTTTTGTTATATATTTTAATATATTTATTGCTTAGCCTTTAAAATACTTGCATTAAATCCCTGCAGCATCTGTGCTACACGTTTTTCTGATGTCCACATGTTTTTCAGGTATCCCTGTAAACTATCAGGATGTGGCCTCCATTGATCCTGAGTATGCTAAAAATCTTCAGTGGATTCTGGACAATGATATTAGTGATCTTGGCCTAGAACTTACTTTTTCTGTTGAGACTGATGTATTTGGTGCAATGGAAGAGGTGCCTTTGAAACCTGGGGGAATAAGTATACTTGTCACCCAGGAAAATAAGGTAAGTTAATCTTTAATCTTTTCCCTGCTATATTATTTAAACAGCCCCTTTTTCATATGAGAGGTTTGGCACTGAGGTCCAATGACTCTTTTGTTTGAAAGTGGAATTAGAATTCCAGCTGAGCAAGCCTTTCCATTGGGCACTGTGTTTTAGAAATCTGTTGTGCACTGCAGCTGACCTTAGTCAGTGCCTTCATATGTAGTTTCAATTAAAGGTGGTGGTGTTAAAAAGGATGGCAATATTGTCTGCCTGATAGCACATTAACAATTAGGTTTAATGCTATCTGTCATACAGCACCAGAAGCATTGTTTCTATATATCAGTTTCACAGTTACTAGATCTAAAAATGTGTTAAATGCTATGCCATTTTCAATATGATTCTTAATACATCTGGATTTTAGCAAAAGTATGCAATTTAATTAGTTATGATTAACACTACTTGTAGTCAAGCGTATTTTGGTACAGGAATTGAGACAACACCAAAGAATACTGAATGATCTTTTTTAGTCAAATACTTTGTCCTTCTGATACATTGCTCTCCATCTGTGCTTTAGATTGATCTAATTTAGTTAAATATTATTAATATTCAAAAGACAATGTTTTCAAAAAAAGGCACTAATTATTTTGTGATCTTGACTAAATGGCTTGTAATTGGAAAATATAAATGCATCACAATACATTTTCTGTAAAATTCTAAAGACCAGCATGTTTGTTTTAAAATTTATTTTGTGTAATTGACTTTTGTTCTGTTAAAGTAAATCTGGAACTTTGTGTGACGTCTCTAGGCAACTAAATACCATATGAACTAACAAAACAAAAAAAATCAATCAAGCTAAGATTTACTTTGAATTCTGACTTGTTGAGTAGTGCCATTAGTTGGGATCACAAAAGTAAAAACTGAGGAAAGAAGAATTAATTATTGTCTGTACAAAACTGCAATCTCTTTGGCTGATTCCAAACCCAACATGTTGATATTGATATAATGTAGGGTCACTTCTGAAGCATTGATTTCAGAATTAGATATGTGACAACCTTTATGAGGTTTCTTTTGCATATAAATGGAGCTTTAGACTGCCTAAGGAACTAATATTAAATTCAGAAAAGCCATATATTCTACATGCTATATTTTAGGCAACTGATGGGTGCGGAACAGCTAATGAAGTGTCAGGGTTTCTAAAAGTTTTTTTCTCTCCTAACCCCACCACCCTATGGCCATGAGCACAACTAGCCTTCCCTCTGCTTCATCCAAATGAAGAATAAGCTTGTTGAATGGCATGTTGGAGGCATGAAATGCAATGTATCTCTACTCTTCCATATGTTGTACAGATCTGCCATTTATTGGTTTACTTTTACTTGTTTGAAGTCTTCTAACAAAGATTTGGATTGTTATCATAGCATGCTCATTCTATAAGGTACCTTCTGAATAAGGAGAAATGTTTGAGAATCTGCATGTTGTGAGAACTCAGGATATTTGTGGAAAGTTGATCAGACTTGGAAAGGACTTATCAAATTGTTTTCACAGACCACAACTAGGCATTCTGAAATTCAGTGACTTGCCACAAGTTACATATGTGACCTATTAGTTTTATAATTAATCAAATGTTAGCTGTTCTCTAGTTTACCAGCCTCCCCCTTCTTGAGGGACTTGAATGTCCATCACCGAGAATGGCACAGTGGCACCAAAATGATCGAGCAGGCTGAGGCCTAAAGTAGAGTTGCTAAGCTGTGCCTGTGACATGACGCAGTATCTAGTGGGGAAAAGCCTACTTGCCATTGTCCTCACTGCAAATCTATCCAATCGTTCATGATGATATCAATAGCGGTGACCACCAGACAGTCCTTGAGATTAAGTCCCATATTTGCATTGAGAATACCCACCAATATGTTCACAATGACCGGATCCCTGAATTGTTATGGCACAGAAGGACACAGTTTGGCCCATTGCTGCTTTTGCACATCACCTTAACTCTTTTCCCTCTTGTTCATATTCCTTTTGTGAGTGGGAACAGCTTCCCCTATCTACTCTTGCCAAACCTTTCATGATTTTGAAAACCTCTACTAAATCTTGTTTTAAAGTTTGGGTGAAGATTTGTAGCTCGGGTGCTCATTGTTGTGGTTCTGTTCGCTGAGCTGGAAATTTTTGTTGCAAACGTTTCGTCCCCTGTCGATGTGACATCCTCAGTGCTTGGGAACCTCCTGTGAAGCGCTTCTGTGGTGTTTCCACCAGCATTTATAGTGGCCTGTCCCTGCCGCTTCCGGTTGTCAGTTTCAGCTGTCCGCTGTAGTGGCCGGTATATTTGGTCTAGATCGATGTGTTTGTTGATGGAGTTTGTGGGTAAGTGCCATGCTTCTTGGAATTCCCTGGCTGTTCTTTGTTTGGCTTGCCCTATAATGGTAGTGTTGTCCCAGTCGAATTCATGTTGTTTGTCGTCTGCGTGTGTGGCTACTAAGGATAGCTGGTCGTGTCGTTTCGTGGCT
>NC_057712.1:107956467-107963003 GCF_004010195.1 Chiloscyllium plagiosum | reverse complement strand
AACCTTTGCATTACTGCTTCTGCTATGAGTCCAAAGATCGGTGAGCCCATGGGTGTTCCGTTGATTTGTTCGTATATCTGGTTGTTGAATGTGAAGTGTGTTGTGAAGCACAAGTCCAGTAGTTTAAGTATGCTGTCTTTGTTGATAGGTTCAACGTCCTATTGTCTGTTCTGTATGTCCAGCAGGTTGGCTATTGTTTCTCTGGCTAGGGTTTTGTCAATAGAGGTAAACGACCAGCTATCCTTAGTAGCCACACACGCAGACGACAAGCAACATGAATTTGACTGGGACAACACTACCATTATAGGGCAAGCCAAACAAAGAACAGCCAGGGAATTCCTAGAAGCATGGCACTCACCCACAAACTCTATCAACAAACACATCGATCCGGACCAAATATACCGGCCCCTACAGCGGACAGCTGAAACTGACAACCGGAAGCGGCAGGGACAGGCCACTATAAATGCCGGTGGAAACACCACAGAAGCGCTTCACAGGAGGCTCCCAAGCACTGAGGATGTCACCTAGACAGGGGGCGAAACGTTTGCAACAAAAATTTCCAGCTCAGCGAACAGAACCACAACAAATCTTGTTTTAATTAAAATCTTTTTCTTTTCAAGATTAGTCCTAATATATTCAATCTATCCTCAAGTGAAGTTTGTAATTCCTGGAACCATTCTTGTAAATTGCCTTTGCACTTTCTCCAGCTCAGTTTGAACTGGAAGCTGAATACCCCAACAGTGATGTATGAGAAATTGGCAGGGTGGGGGTTTGGGAAGGAAATCTGCTGTCCTCACCTGCTCTAGCCTAAATGTAACTCCAGACCCACAGCAATGTAGTTGGTTGTTAACTATTCTCCAGCCTTCTAGGGATGGACAATAAATGCTGATCTAGCCAGCAATGCCCACATCCTGTGAAGGAATTTTAAAAAAAAGACCAAAGCTTAGTGTAAAGTATGTTTCAAGGAGCATCTTTAGTAAAAAGACAGAACAAAGGGATCCATGCAGAGAAGTTCAGGGCTTTGGCAACCAAAAGCATGACTGCTGTTGGTGGAGCAGTTAAAATCCAGAAATCTCAAGTTGTTCAATTGGTGGAGCGCAGAGAAATCAATTGTGTTTTAATCATTAAAGTGAGGACTACATGTATACACAGGTATTTTGCCAAACTGTTAAGAATTCCTATTGTCATTTATATCTCAGAATTAGATGTGCTTTTAAGAAGATTTCTTGTGTTTGCTGTTTCTAGTAAAACTATAAATTTGTTCCTTTTTAAATACTACTACAGTTAGAAGTGCTACTGAGCAAAGGGAATTTTCACAGATGTATTGATCATCCTTGATTGAATAATAGCCTTCTCCTCTCTTTCACCAGATCGTGTCCTTTGTCCACCATCCCTACACCTATCTTGGTCCATAATTTGATAATTCCTGTACTTCACAGGTTCTGGACTATTTTATTGGCTGCCCTTTTAATTCACTGCTACCATTGAGTCTTTCTGCTCTGATGTAGGATTTATCCAGAAATAAAATGGCAGGTAACCTAAGAAACAGGAACAGGAGTAGATTATTTGGCCCTTCTAGCCTGTTCTGATATTTGTCATGTCCACCTTCCTACCCTTGATTTCTCTACTTTTCAAGAATCTGTCCATCTCAGTCTTAAATATACGAAGGACTTTACCCCATAGCTGTCCGTGGCAAGGAATTCTAAAGATACTTGACCCTCAAAAAGAATTCCTCCTCACGTCAGTCTTAAATTGGGCACCCCTTTATTCTGAGATCATGTCCTCTGGCCTCCCATGAGGGGAAACTTCCTGTCAGCATTTACCCTGTCAAGCCCTGAAGAATCCTTTCAATGAGATCACCTCTCATTCTTCTAAACTTTAATGAGTAGAGTCCCAACCTATTTAGCCTTTGCTCATAAGGCAATCCCTCCATACAGGTGTCATCCTAGTGAACTTTTTCTGAACGTCCTCAAATGAAGCAATATCCTTCTTTAAATAAAGGGACCAAAACTGCTCACAGCATTCCATATGTGGTCTCACCCAGCACCCTGTGCAAATGCAGTAAGACTTCCCTACTCTTATATTCCAACTCCTTGAAATAAGAGCCACAATTCCATTAGGTCTTTCTAATTGTCTGCTGTCTGTGTGCTAGCTTTGTGTTTCGTGCATAAGAACCCCAAGTCCCTTTGTGTACAACTTTCTGCAGTTTTTCTCTATTTAAATAATACACCTTTTTTATCCCTTCCAAAATGAAAAACTATGCATTTTTCCATGTTATACTCCACTTCCTAACATTTTGTCCATTTATTTAATTTATCAATTTCGCTCTGTAAACTATATATATCTCTTTTACAACCTGCCGTTCTACCTATTTCAGCATTGTCTGCAAAATCAGCTGTAGTGCATTTATTTGCTTCTTCCTGCTAATTGTAATAGAATGAAGTGGCAGCTAAATAATGTGTGAATGTTAAGTTTCCAAAGCTTTGAGGGGCTGTCATGCTAATGTTTCAATAGACATTATTATGTGAAATTGAGTAATTCAGAATTTCAATAGGTGCCATTTTAAAAGTGCTTTTGAAATAAAGTTTTTGGTAAATTGTTTCCTTTCCTTTCCAGAAGTTTTTTAAATAAATTGCAAGAACTTTATATTTAAATGTGTTAAGTAAATTACTAGCAATATTTGCATATGTTATTTCATTCAGTTAAATGTTTTGGTAAAATTGTGAATGTTTGAAGATTAAATGGCTAACTTTCTTTTCAGGATGAATATGTCCAACTTGTCACTGAATTACGTATGACTCGTGCTATTCAACCCCAGATAAATGCATTTCTGCAAGGCTTCCATCTGTTCATTCCACCCTCTCTCATTCAGCTTTTTGACGAATATGAGCTGGTAAGAACTCTAGTATATACAGCACACTGAATGTTGGTGCTGATTAAAAATGTGAAATGAGTGTAGGATAGAACATGATAGAAATGAGGAACGATCATAGTTCTGAGGTGGTTGCTCAATATAACATGCAGAATTTCCATATTTTTGTTAGAATTGAAAATGTATTTTATAATTAGGTTAGAAAGCATGATGTTACTGAATTTGCACAGATTTTTAACTGTAATTTAGTCAAGTTAATTGTTTAGGGTGATCAATATTAAATTGTTTCAGCCAATGTGGAAAGCAACACATATAGCCTCCCTGTAATTGCTCTCTGAAGAAACCAAACAAATAAACACAATGATATTGGAGAGTAGGGTAGGACAACAGTTAAAATACTGGGCTAACAATCAGAGACCTGGGCTAATGAACCTAATGTGAGTTGAAATTCAATGTGGGCAGCTGAAAAATTCAATTTCAGTTAATTGAATAGATTTGAAGTAAAAGGTTGGTATCAGTACAGGTGACCACGCAACTAATGGTTGTGTTTAAAAACTGAGATTTTATAATAGGCTGTACTTGTTTATGCTGCACCATGAGGGGCAGGATTTCCTTCATATTTGCAGTATCAGTTGGCTGCAATAAAATCAGCAAGTTGGCTTACATAACAAAGTAAGAAATAGGGCCAGTCAGCCTTCTGAACATGCTCCACAATTTAATGAAATCATTGCCGCTCTTCAACTTGAACATTATCCCTGTTTTCCTTGATATACCCACCACACAACCACACGCAAAAATCTATCAGTCTCAATCTTGAACATACTCAAAAACTGAGCTTCCACAGTCCTCTGGGACAGAATATTCCAAAGTTTCACCACCCCAAAGGAAAGGAATACCTCCTCCTCACAGTTCTAAATGGCCTACTCCTTATCTTGAGATTGTATTTCCTTATTCCGAATAACCTCCAGACCTTTTGATCTACGTCACCCCCATGAGTCTTCCTACATCTTTCTTGATTTGGAGGTGCCGGTGCTGGACTGGGGTGGACAAAGTTTAAAAATCTCACAACACCAGGTAATAATCCAACAGGTTTAATTGGAAGCACTAGCTTTCATGGTGCTGCCTCTTCGTCAGGTGGTTGTGGAACATGGCCAAATGACACAGAATTTATAGCAAAAGAGTTAGTGTTATGGAATTGTAATGATACATTAAACAACTTTAGTTAAAAATCACACAACACCAGGTTATAGTTCTTAAACAAATTTAAATTGTCTTTCATCTTTTATAATGGGAAATGGTGATTTAGATTCTTTAATATGTAAATCCCAGAATTACATTCTCAAGATAGTGTCAGTTCATCTAACAATAGGTGTCATCTCAGTTCAGACAATGCATGAAATGTGTAAAGGTAAAATCTGTACCAATGTTGAGTCAATTCTAATTCTAAAGTGAGGCTTACAGAATCTTACATGGATTTATGTAGTTTTTGAACAAAGTAGAATGTAATTCTGCACGTGCAGGAGAGACATTGGGGTGTGTGTTGCAGTGGAATCACCTGTAGTGTGACATGAACCCAAGGTCCCGGTTAAAGCCTTACTTATGGGTATTCAACTTGGCTATCAGTCTCTGCTTGGCCACTTTGCGTTGTTACTTGTCCCAAAATTTGCCTTGGAGCATACTCACCTGGAGATCCGAGGCCAAATGTCCAGACTGCTGAAATGTTCCCCAACAGGGAGGATCCTGTCTGGTGATCGTTGCACGATGTCCATACATCGTAATGTCTGTTCAGTCTTGCCAATGTACCAAGCCTCAGGGCCTCCTTGCCTGCAGCGTATGAGATAGACAATGTTGGCCAAGAAACATGAGTACTGCCGTGTATATGGTGGAAGGTGTCTCCACGTGTCATGGTGGTATCAGTGTTGACACTCTGACATGTCTTGCAGTGGCTGTCATGACAGGGTTATATGGTGTTGTGGTCAATGTTGTCCTGAAGGCTGGGCAGTTATCTGTGTGCAGTGATCTATTTGAGGTTTGGTGGTTGTGGAGGTGTAGGGAAGATTTTGGCAAGGTGCTCCTCTACATTGATAATGTGTTACAGGCTGCAAAGAACATGGTGTAGTTTTTCGGCTCCTGGGAAGTACTGGACAATGAAGAGTACCCTATCAGTTGCAGCCCATGTCTCCTGAGGAGATCATTGCGGTTTCTTGCTGTGGCACGTCGAAACTGGCGGTTGACAAGTTGAGCATCGTATCCTGCTCTTATGAGAGCATTCTTGAGCACTTTCAGGTGTCCATCGCATTCCTCCTCTTGTTTTGATATGTTTTGGTTGGAAGTTGGAGAATCACACAGCATTGTGTGGTTATTCGTGGGTTTGCGGCCAAGTGAGGTGCTGAGGTGCCCATTCTTGATGGAGATGCATGTGTCCAAGAATGAGACAGATGCTAAAAAAATACGTGACCGAGCACATGCTCATGCATGCACTTACTCGCATTCTCACACAGACTGTTATACACAAGGGCGCTCTCTTCTGCACACACACGCACTCACCCTCTCACAAGCTTATACCCAACACACTCCTGCACATTCACATACTTGACCAAACTTACTTACACACATACACGCACACTTCCATATGCACTAACACCCATTCTGTCTCTCCTGTCCGTGCATACACACAAGGTTATGGGGTGAATTTGTGTGTGCAGAATTGCATTTTATTTTGCTCAAAAACTGCATAAATCCATATAAGATTCTGTAAGCCCCACTTTAGAAATAGAATTGACTCAATATTGGTACAGACTTTACCTTTAAAAACTATAACCTGGTGTGTGATTTTTAACTGAAGTTGTTTAATATATCATTACAACTCCGTGACACTGTAACCCTTTTGCTGTAAATTCTGTCTCGTATGGTCATGTCCCACAACCACCCGTGAAGAGGCAGTGCCTCGAAAGCTAGTGCTTACAAATAAACCTGTTGAACTATTACCTGGTGTTGTGGTTTTTAACTACATATACCTTGTTAATCCCGAGAAGAAATTTGTATGTTTAAATAAGATCACCTCTTGGGGAATAAAGGTAAAGTCTATTTCATCCTTCCTTATACCTCCTTGTTGCATTCCCTCTCTGGTAAGTGTTTCTATTGTTGAGTAAAGACATACCAAAACTGGACACAGTGCTCCATTTGTGGTCTCAACAAGGTTTTCTGTAATTGCAATGAGACATTTTTGCTGCTTTTGTCAATCCCTCTTGTGAGAAAGGCAAATATCCCATTGTCACCTTAAGTGCTCACTGTACCTGCATGTCAACTTGCAATAACTTATGACCCCTCAAGGGATCCA
This sequence comes from Chiloscyllium plagiosum, assembly GCF_004010195.1. NCBI lineage: Eukaryota > Metazoa > Chordata > Chondrichthyes > Orectolobiformes > Hemiscylliidae > Chiloscyllium > Chiloscyllium plagiosum. Next base: position 107,956,791 of record NC_057712.1, on the reverse strand, counting down.
GTCCTTTGAAATTCAACATTTCCCACTCTCTCTCCACTTACGTCCATATGCTGTATTTCATTTTTCCTATTGAAGTGGATAATCCCACATTTCTCCACACTGTATTCCATCTGCCAAATATTTGCCCATTAACTTAGTCCTCCTTGGATCCTCTCAACTCCCTCTGCCACTTAGTTCATCATCTGCCAAAAGCACTCATCCCTGTGGTACACCACTGCTGACGTGCCCCTCACAGACACCACTGTCACTATCCCCACCCCCCAGAACCCCAAGGGGAACACTACCCCTGCTCATGACTCCACCCCCATTCCCCCACCATCACAC
>NC_057712.1:107938342-107953547 GCF_004010195.1 Chiloscyllium plagiosum | reverse complement strand
TCTATGCTACTTTCTCCCCACCCCCACCCTCCTCTCGCTTATCTCTCCACACTCCAGGCTCACTGCCTTTATTCCTGATGAAGGGCTTTTGCCCGAAACGTCTATTCCGAAGCTTCTTGGATGCTGCCTGTAGGAGGGGGAATTTTTTACCTCAAATATATTTGTGGGCGGCACGGTGACACAGTGGTTAGCGCTGCTGCCTCACAGCGCCAGAGACCCGGGTTCAATTCCCGCCTCAGGCGACTAACTGTGTGGAGTTTGCACGTTCTCCTCTTATCTGCATGGGTTTCCTCCCGGTTTCCTCCCACAGTCCAAAGATGTGCAGGTCAGGTGAATTGGCCATGCTAAATTGCCCGTAGTGTTAGGTAAGGGGTAAATGTAGGGGTATGGGTGGGTTGCGCTTCGGCGGGATGCTGTGGACTTGTTGGGCCGAAGGGCCTGTTTCCACACTGTAAGTAATCTAATCTAATAAAATTGTCAGGCATGACTTTCCATTCATAAATCCATGTTAATTTTACCGAATCCTATTATTATTTTCTAAATTTCTCAATTATCACGTTTTATAAATTTCTGTCTTTTTCCCTATGACTGTTAATGTAATAGTTAAGGTCTGCAGATCTCTATTTTCTCAGTCTGTCCTCACTTCATAGTGTTATATTTTCCACCTTCCAAACTGCAAGAACCATTCCAAAGTTCAGAAAATGCATCCCGCGTCCACCATTTCTTCAACTAATTCTTTCTTGAGCTGAAAAGCGAAATGTAACATTCATGCCACACAAATACCAGATGATGCCTGTCCTTAATGAGAAGCAGTCTAACCATGATTTCTTGACATTCAATGATGTTGCCATAAATATGGTGACTTGAAAGGCAGGTCACAGGCCAGGAATACTGCAGCAAGCAACTCACCACCTGACGCCTCACATGCCTGGGTGAGTGCAGCTCCCAGAAACACATATGAGACTCGACACCAGGTTGATTGGCACAACATCCATAATCATCCACTCCCCCCTCCACTAAAATTCAGTAGCAGTAAGATCTACAAGATGCATTGCGGAAGTTCCACAGAATCCTCAAAGCATATTCCAAAGCCATGACCCATCTGGAAGGACAAGGGCAGTAGATACATGGGACCACCGCCTGTACATACCTTGCCAAGCTACTCGCTATCCTGACTTAGATGTCACTATTCCTCTCCTGTCACTGGATCAAAATCATTAACAACATTGTGGGGTGCAGCACGTGGAATACAGTTCGAGAAGGCAGCTCACCATCACCTTCTCAATGGCATCTAGGGATTAGCAACAAATGCTGACAAACCAATGATTCCCATGTCCAACAAGTGAATAAAAAGGACATTGTCTGAAATGCAGAGTATCAGGTCGAAGGGATTTATATACTTTAAGTCCCATTAAATTTCTCCAATAGATTTAAAAATTAATTACTAATGCAGTTCCTCATTCACACTAGCCCATCGATTCTTCATTATTTCTCAGATTTATTTTAGTACTTCCTCTAGTTTTTATGCCACTTCCTTATTCCCCATTAACAATTTTCTCATAACAACAGACCCAAATGTTTTATTTTTTTTGCTAATTGTGCTATATTTGAAGCAGGCTAAGTTCAAGTTTCATGTTTTCTGATCTCTGCAGCCCAATGGCAAGTTCTTTTATCTATTTTACTTAGATCTTTTAATGAAATTGTTAGCTGCTTCCTATGTAAAATGTGCTTTTGAGGATTCATTAAGCAATACAGAGATATGGTCAAGAAATTTCAATAGATGAGAGTCTCAAATTCCGTTGAACTCTGACCTTGGTTGAATTATTTGCAGTTTTTTTCCCTTTAAAACAATAAAGGGATTTTAATAAAATGTTTTCAAACATTGAATACTTGATGTAGGATTGGAAACCATAATATGATGGGGAGAAAACAACAATCTGAGCATTTAAATAGCCCATTTATTTTATTTTCCTGATTTGGGTTTGTTGTGAATTGGGGTATGTTGATTTGTGTTGTGTTCTTTTGGCGAATGGATGCGAGTTTGAGTCCTCTGTAGATACAGCTTGTTCCCCTTTCAAACGCCTTGGGTCCTTTTCTAGAATGGAATGTGGAGGCTCGAAGTTTCAGTTTATTTTCTGTTCCTAGTTAAATGGTCTAAACACCAAAGTCATATCTGAGAATTGGGCAAAAAATTCATTCTTCCACTGACTAGCAAGGAGTAAGGAACAGTTTTTGTATTCTGGCGCATATGTGACTTCATATACAAAGCAATATGATTTGACTCTTAATTGTCCTCTGAACACAGTAGTTCCTGCATGCAATAAATTGGGGGGAAATAAAACATCAGTTTGCATCTCTTTAGCACTAGATTAACAAATACAGGCACAGTGAAAACAGTGGATAATCTAGTTAGCCTCTAATTGAAATAAACTTTATTTTGCAACTAAATAAGTGTAGTTGGGCCTTTTGAACAGTGGTTAATTTTGCAACTTGTAGCTTGATTATTGAGCTTTTGTGGTCTGCACATTCAGCCTGTTAGAAACATTCCTTCCACTTTGAAATCGAAAACACCAGTTTTCCTAAGTGTGCCAGTCTATGGACAATTGAAGCCCAATTAACTAAAATTAAAAGCTTTTCAGGACAGTTGCAATTGATCAAAACCAACTACAGTATGCAGGTTTCTGGAGATCAGTGATACTGCAGACTCAAGAAAGAATGTCAAACAAATTGGCTTCGATTTAAATTAGAATAGGCTATGAGAGTGGCAAAAGAAACCCCAGAAAAGATAAGAGCAATAGCTTTGGGGAGTTGATTGAACCAGGTGTGAAGAAAGGATAGATGAGTAAAAATAAATCTACAATAGAACCAGAATAATAATTTCAACAAGAAATAAAATTGGCATGCTTTTAAAAGTATTTCTTATCCATCTCTGTTGTTCTCTTATCTCTAGGAGTTGCTCCTCTCTGGGATGCCAGAAATTGATGTGGCTGACTGGAAACGGAATACAGAATACACAAGTGGCTACGAAAAAGATGACCCGGTGATACAGGTATCATTAGTATCAGCTAGAAAAATGGAAAACCTAAAATAGAATCTATTTGATATGTGTTCCTTAATTCTTAGGCATCTTACCTTGATATTTAGGCATCAATATTATATCAATGCCAGAACCAAGTACTAATGGAAATCACAGGAAAAATAAATTGTACAAAGAATGCACACAACACAACAAAAATCCTTTTAAGAATAAACAATAGTAAACAAATAATCAATAAAGTGCAACAGATTACACTGGAACCTTGATTATCCGGCATTCGATTATCTGAACTTTGGATAATCCAGCAAGGTCCCGATGCTTGGCTAAACTGTGTTATCCGGCATTTGATTATCCCTGCTCGTGCTGTTCAGATAATTGCGGTTCCTCTAGTTCACTGATCAAAAGATAATCTAAATTTAATTCTGGAAACTTTGCAAATCTTTGGTGACAAATTGTATTTGTCACCAAATTGTATTTGTCACTTTGCCGCACTGATTTGTGACTTCAACTGAAGTTTTTTGTCTCATGCATTGTACCACACTTGAGAAATGACTAATAGTTTTAGAAGAATCAAAGACAAGATTGGACATAGAAATGCATCAACAAGCAACTTAACCATACAATGATATTTCTGATCTATTGTACATTATAGTGAAATAATTTAGTATTTACGATTGTGCATAAATCACTAGTGTTATAGAGTAATTTGACTGTATTATATGATTGCAGCCTTGGTTGAATTCTATTCAAGAATAGTCTGAATAATCAATGTTCTAAGTTATAATACAGTTTAGAAAAGAATCCAAGTTAAATATTTAGCACTTCTGATCACCAAGTATCTGAATGCACTTTGCAAGGTAATGAAGTACGTTTGAAGTGTAGTCACTGTTTAATAAAGTAGCATTCTTAATCCGTATTCAAAATACCAATGGTAGGTTTCATAGTTGAATGGTCTGTCAAATGTCGGAGTCAAAAGTGTGGCACTGGAAAAGCACAGCAAGTCAGGTAGCTTCTGAGCAGCAGGAGAATTGGGGTTTCGAGCATAAGCTATTCATCAAGTCATACCCGATTAAGAGCTCATGCCCGAAACGTCGACTCTCCTCCTCGGATGTTGCCTGACCTGCTGTGCATTCCCAGCGCCACACTTTTGACTCTGATCTCCAGCATCTGCAATCCACACTTTCTCCTGATCTGTCAAATGGCCGTGCACAACTTTGTACTCTGAAAACAAGCTGTTTTCATTTATACATCACACTCATGTGGTGCACTACTATCATGTCAACACTAAATGCTGGAACTACTCTATAGCTGCTGTCCAGGATCTGTTAAGACAAACAGATTAACGTTTCAGGCCTGCAGTCTTTTATGAAATCTGGAAAAAGTTACAGTTCTAACAGTTGAAAAGGAAAAGCAAAAGTAATGCTCTGGATGGAAGGTAGGTGTGATTTTAGCAAAAAGCAGAATGCGATCTGTTCACAACATTTTAGTTTGTATTTTCCACATCCATGGTATTTTGCCTTTGGTATTATAATGATGTAGTAGTTATAATACTGGACTGGTTCTCCAGAGAACACAAGTTTGAATGTCTCAATAGTGGTTTGAAAATTTGAATCTGGAAGTATGTTATAGTATTGATAAAAATGAACATGTGAATGATCAGATATGTCACAAATTCTGCATGCAAGTTACATTTTAAGTCATTGTTAATCTTGTCTTATTTTTCAAGTGGTTCTGGGAGGTTGTGGAAGCACTTACCCAAGAAGAATGTGTTTTATTATTGCAATTTGTTACAGGCAGGTAAGATGTTCTCTGTTTTAAAAAAAAATTTGATCTGAGGCTATAATGTATTTGAAGATCTGCAGGTGTGATTTAATTTGTATTATTGGTGCAAAGTACCATATTGGAGTTATTCCAGATGAATCAGTTAAACTGCTGCAATGTAGACTTTAATGTGATGTTTTATTTTCAAATTCATTTCTGATGCAGTTGGTGAAATTGTTTCATGAGCCATGGAGCAGACATCATTGTTTCAGGACAAAATGGATAGATTTGGAACAGAGCAAGATGTAGGTGGAAAGAACAGGGCAGTGGTATTAATTTTGGACTGCTCTAGTAAAGAACTGACATAGACCTGATGGGATGAATGGATTCCTTATGTGCTGTAAATTTCTACAAGGGTGAGAGGGGAAAGATTTTAAAAGAGACCTAAGGGGCAACTTTTTCACACAGAGGGTGGTACATGTATGGAATGAGCTGCCAGAGGAAGTGGTAAAGGCTGGTACAATTACAACATTTAAAAGGCATCTGGATGGGTAGATGAATAGGAAGGTTTAGAGGGATATGGCAAGTGCTGGCAAGTCGGACTAGAGTAATTTAGGATATCTGGTCAGTATGAACAAGTTGGTCAGAAAGATCTGTTTCTATGACTCTCTGGAGATTTGTGAAATATGAATGTGCTGGATGTTCACTTCTACCAAAAAAGTTGGAATAAATTTAATGTTTTCATATATTAGTATGGTACTTGTGAACATAGTAAAACAACTCAAAGTATTTCATAGGAGCATTACTAATCAAAATTTGCTGCAGAGTCACATTGAGATTGTAAGATGGAAGACCAGAAGTTGGCACAAAGTGAATGGTTTCAATGAGTACTATAAGGGAAGAAGTAATGGAGAGATTTAGGGAAAGAATTCCTAGTGTTTTAGGCATATAAATCTAAATGCACAGCAGAGTATTCAAAAGTCAGGGATAACCAATCCTTTTGTAAGGTTTTTCCACCTAATAAGAGGATGAAATCCTGTTGAAACAAATTTATTATGAGTAACAGCATTAAAAGCTCATTTAATTATGAAGCTTTCACTAGAAAAGATAACGGTAGAATGACCAGGGTTATTTTATCATTTCAGATCTCTGTAGCCTTTCACAAAGCCCCTTTTTGGTGTTCTTAAAATTCCATTGGAGTGAAAAGCTGTTGTCCTACCTGTTACTATTGGCTTTGTGCCTAAATTTGGACATTAAAAGAATAGGGCTCATCACTGTTCGTCGGTAATAAGGATAATGATAGCTGATACTCTAAATTTAAGTGACATTTTTATATTAATCTGAAGTATACTTCTATGAGCTGTTATGACAATGTTAGCGCATTTATTCACTGACATTATTGATGAATTTCTATGTTTATATTTTCAAAGCTCTAGAGTCCCTCATGGTGGTTTCGCATATCTCATGGGTGGCAGTGGGTTGCAAAAATTCACGATAGCTGCTGTACCGTACACTTCAAACCTCTTACCAACATCCAGTACTTGGTATGTAAGTTCACATGCAAGACAAAATATAGTATGCCTTTATGTAAACTGAGGTGAGGCAAAGCAAAGATTTTCTTCAAATTCATCTGTTATGGAATGCAATATTGTACCTTGTACAGTTTGCTGTAGGTGGAGCTGATAATTTCATGAGATTTCAGCCTTTAGATTACTGTGAAGGAAGACAAATGCAGACATCAGAATTAATGCAAATAAAGTAGATCCACATCACAAAGTACTGAATGTTGTACTGGAAGTGTTCAAAATTCTGAATTCATGTAGAACGTCTCCAGTAAAATATGCTGAACAGTTCAGTCAAGTTCCATCAGGAAATGAAACATTCCACTGTATTTGCATTTTGTTTTCAGTTTTAGTATCCTTTTAACGTGTACATACTTCGATTACTCAGAGTATTTATTGGTCATGTGGATTGTCACATGGCTAAAATAGCTAATAGATATTTCAATGCAGTAATTATTCATATTTATGATATTTGTAGAATACACATTATTAAATATCTTCAGATCAGGGTAACACATAAGGCATGAAACACAAGTCTTGAGGTTTATTTTAGTTCCGGATAGAATGTTTTAGAGTTTTCATCATGCATTTCAATCAGTTCTTACAAGTTTAAGTTGGAGTCCTGATCTTTCTTTGAGCTATTTCAGGGAACTGTAGACACCTTTACAACTTTTTGCATGGTTACCACTTATGTGAGATAATCAAAGAGCACTTTTGGAACTATAAATAGAAAAGAAACATTTGGAGAGAAGGAACACAATTTCTTATGTGTATTAATGTTTATTCTTTTTAAATCAGCTTGAGATCTTTGGGCATGTGGAGCATACGCAAATTGTAATCAAAACAATGCAACAATATATTATCAAATATTGGCTTTTTGTACCAAGTGTTTTAGGATAATTTTCTATGTTTGCATTTCTCTAAGGGAGCGTCTTTCATCATTTGAGCATTCCAGAAACGTTGAGTGCAGTATGTACTTTTTCAATAAAATAATGACCAGAAGATTGGTTCATTTTATGACTTCATTTCCTTCATTGTTATGGTATTGCTTGACTAAGACTTTATAACACAAAAGCACATAGAATATCAGGTTATTTCATGCATTCATCACATTACTTACATGCCTACTTTGTAAATATTGTTTTATTAGATTAATTGTTCCAAAATAATATATTGTGACATGTAATAATGATGCTTGCTTCAAAAAAATGTCTTTCAGCATCAATATGTTAAAATTGCCAGAATATCCCAGCAAAGAGAACTTGAAGGATCGAATTCTTGTTGCATTGCACTGTGGGAGCTATGGTTACACAATGGCATAAAGAAGTTGGAAAATTGAAAATGGCTTCTGAAGAGGCCTTCATCGCTTAACTATTTTAAATAATGCTTCTGATTTTTAAGTACTCTGTCTAGGTTCATATGCAAATTTCTGTCAAGTAGTCAATCTGTATATGCATGGCATACACTGAATATTTATGTCAAGCATTATGCCTGTGTGTGTACTTTAGTGATTTACATTTTTAAAAAATGTTATGTTTTGGTACAACTAATCACGTATATGTGATGAACTATAGGAATTTTTCTGCACATTGCCAAACATTTGGCATTATGAAATTTAAAATGCCATGCCTGCAGGTGCACTCTATACTCTTTAATCGTTGGTTGGGGTATACAAATTCTATTTGCCAAGCTTCATATGTTAAAGGTAGGGAAGGAAAATGAGAAAGTCAGTGGTTCACCAAAGTCAGGATCTCATTCTATTTTTTGTAAGATAGGGAACAGACATTTTATATTTTTTGTGAAGATACAAAGTTTAGTTTATTACTCAGACTTCATAATTTAACATCATTGAAATAGAGGGCATTGTCAGTCAAAATTACAGAATGTATAGTGTGGTCTACCCTAACAGCCAAATTATTTTGCACAATTTCCACAATGCAATATCAGCTATTTAGAGATTAAAATTTCATATTAAGTATTTGTACATTGTGAAAATTATGCACTGTATATATCGCTTGAAGTCCTGTATATTTGTATTTCTAGAATGATGCAGCTGCTTATGTATCTTCCTGTTGTGCATGTCTTTTTTAAACTATTAAACTTATTACAAAATTAATTCCTTTTTTTACTTTTTAATGCTAGTAGGATAATATTACTGTGATGGTCTGTAGCATATTAATATCAAGTCATAAGCCTCTTGTCGAGTTGCTCCTACACTGAGGCTCCCTCTCAATTTATTTGCTTCTCCATCTTTTGTAATTAAGAACACTAGACATATTAGATTTTGCAAAGGGTCGGATTTCCAAATGGCTTTTCTGTTAGATTGAATTTATTAATCATTATAATTAATGTTAGGTTTAGAAAGAGAAATTTAACCTAAATGCTTAATCATAGCAGTGTTAACAGTTTACAGCATACTGGTCAAAGCTTCAATGCAGTAAAACTGTAGTGAGCAGTAAGAGTTCAAAAAAAGAAATAAACTTTGATAGAACTAATATATATCCCTAAGGAGTAAAATTTTTCCTCGCCAAACGAGAAAGCCATGATTGACAAATGAAGTGCGGTGATGATAAACTAAAGAAAGAGCATGCAGAGTAAATCCAACGACCAGGAAAAATGTGAAGAATATCCTTGGAAGGCACAAGGTCTGGGTTTAATAAAGGAATATAAATTAAAAAATGAAAATATCATTGGTCGCAAAGTGCTTGTGTGGTTGAAGAACGATAGAAGTTAGACTTTTTGATGGCTGTTTTAAAAACGTTTGCAGGTTACCTTACAATTTAAAACTAGGATGAAGCAGTCTTGTTGACTGTTCACTGAAGAGGATAAGATAACAGATATGTTAAGGAAGCTAATCACTAGTAATAATTCACCAAGGTTCAAGAAGAATACATTTGGATACAGAACTGGCTCAAAGGTAGAAGACAGAGGGTGGTAGTGGAGGGTTGCTTTTCAGACTGGAGGCCTGTGACCAGTGGAGTGCCACAAGGATCGGTGTTGGGCCCTTTACTTTTTGTCATTTACATAAATGATTTGGATGCGAGCATAAGAGGTACAGTTAGTAAGTTTGCAGATGACACCAAAATTGGAGGTGTAGTGGACAGCAAAGAGGGTTACCTCAGATTACAACAGGATCTGGACCAGATGGGCCAATGGGCAGGGAAGTGGCAGATGGAATTTAATTCAGATCAATGCGAGGCACTGCATTTTGGGAAAGCAACTCTTAGCAGGACTTCTCCACTTAATGGTAAGGTCCTAGGGAGTGTTGCTGAACAAAGAAACTTTGGATTGCAGGTTCATAGCTCCTTGAAAGTGGAGTCGCAGGTAGATAGGACAGTGAAGAAGGTGTTTGGTATGCTTTCCTTTATTGGTCAGAGTGTTGAGTACAGGAGTTGGGAGGTCATGTTGCGGCTGTACAGGACATTGGTTAGGCCACTGTTGGAATATTGTGTGCAGTTCTCGTCTCCTTCCTATCGGAAAGATGTTGTGAAACTTGAAAGGGTTCAGAAAAGGTTTACAAGGACGTTGCCAGGGTTGGAGGATTTGAGCTATAGGGAGAGGCTGAACAGGCTGGGGCTGTTTTCCCTGGAGTGTCAGAGGCTTAAGGGTGACCTCATAGAGGTTTACAAAATTGAGGGGCATGGATAGGGTAAATAGGCAAAGGGGTTGGGGAGTCCAGAGCTAGAGGGTATAGGTTTAGGGTGAGGAGGGAAAGATATAAAAGAGATGTACGGGGCAACTTTTTCACGTAGAGGGTGATGCGTGTATGGAATGAGCTGCCAGAGGAAATGGTGGAGGCTGGTACAATTGCAACATTCAAGAGGCATTTGGATGGGTATATGAATAGGAAGGGTTTGGAGGGATATAGGCTGGGTGCTGGCAGATGGGACTAGATTGGGTTGGGATATCTGGTCGGCATGAACGGGTTGGACTGAAGTGTTTATTTCCATGCTGTACATCTCTATGACTCTTAAGAAAAACAATTGTGCCACCAGCAACTGTCAAATCCACAGGACCAATTGTTTTAAAGGAAGTAGAGATGGCCATTTCAAATATTTCAACTTCAACTTTCCAAAGCATGCTTGATCCCATAAGTTTGAACATTTGGAAAACGTGACTTTTTAAGGTGAGAGCAAGAATCCAGTAAGATCTTTGAATCTATATGAACAATTTGACTCATTAGTTGAGTGGATGAAAGATAGCCAATAAAAATTTCTAAAGAGTAAGTCATGTCTAACAAACTTAATAGATGAATTTTTGGAAAAGTACTAAATTGAAATCAAAAGGACCAACATAAGTCTTGGGTTTATTGGTCTTTATTGCAAGAGGATTTGAGCACTGGCCTAATGAATTCTTGCTTCAATTGCAGGGGAACCTGGTTATCTGGAATACTGTGCAATTTTGGTCTACTTATTTCAGGAAAGATGTTATTGCAGTGTAAGGGGTGCAACAAAGGTTCATTAGTCTTGTTCTCAGGATGGTGGGATTATCCTTTGAAGAGAAATTTTGCAAACTGGGCTATAATCTGTAGAGTTTCATGGAAAGTGAGGCAATCTCATTACATCTAACAAAAAGGGATAGACAAGATTAATGCAGGTAAACTATTTCCCTTGGTTGGGGAGGCTAGAGACGGATACAATTTAAGTGTAAGGGGTTGCTAAGAAGCAGAGAATTCTTTTACTGTGAGGGTTATGAACTTCTGGAATTCTGTAATGCAGTGGACTGTGGATGCTCAGCCATTGTGTATGTTAAAGTTAGAAAGTGATTTATAAAATTCGATGATGGGGTAAATTATCGAGTAGGTGAAAGTCATTGAAGTGATTGTTCAGTCATGAATGTATTAAATGGCATGGTAGACTTTACTGACTGAAGGGCCTAATCCTGTTAGTAAAATCCAGTGAAGGTCTATGGGCTAATTTATGCCTTTGTGAAGATACCTAAGGTTCCACACGAGCAGCACTGAGGAGAATTTTCTCAGGCTTTGAGAAAAATTTGATTCTCCATGTCTAGGAAAAATATCAAGTTTTCTCTGAGGTTCCAATGATGAGATCCAAATCTTTCTGATAAGTGATTATTTACCTTATTTCCATACATTTTTGTCTCATTAGTATCCAAAATGCCACTTGCAATTTTCTTTTGAGAGACTAGATGATAATTCCCAGTTTGAAAGAGCAGTTACTGTAGCAGCTGGCTGCTTACTACTCAGGGCTTCCATCTTAAGATTCATTCATCAGTATCTCATTGCACATCCTATGGACCACCTCCTCAATCCTATATTCACTGAAGTTGGCATTTGCAAGTAATTTTCCTCAATATGTTCTCATGGCTATTCTCAGACTAACTCAAAATCCACTTCTGACCTTCAGAGCATCACTTTAGAGCTTCGTGACTCCTTTGACTTTCATGTTCCTTCCTTGTTGCTTTGTATAGAGGGACACAAAAACCAACTCATGCATCTTTTGGATCGTGCCTTCATTTCTTTGTGCTTATTCACATCAGCCTCTGTGGATTGCATAGCATAGCATTTTAGCCAGAAGGGTTAGTTGTTGTAAAGAATGAGGTTGGTGGCCATTGTTGAGTGAAAATGCTGCATAAAGAACATGATAGCTCATGTGTTTGTATGAGATAACAGAGAACATGGTGCCAGTGAGAACATCATTGATTTACTCCCTTCACTCCTGTGCATTCTATCTGGCCCTAGAAATGAGTCTTGGGTTGTTTTTTAATCAATGGCTTGGGATCGGCTGTTGTGTTATCTAATGATGAAGGGTTTATGCCCGAAACGTTGACTGTCCTGCTCCTCCTGACCTGCTGTGCTTTCCAGCGCCACACTTTGACTCTGATCTCCAGCATCTGCAGTCCTCACTTTCTCCCCGGCATAGTAAATCATGCTGATTTGAGTATAAAATTGGAGACAAACTTTTTGGGACTGATTTTCATGCAAGTAAATATGGGGCCACACACTTTGAATTATTTTTAAAACGATGAAAATCGAAGAACTGTGTTATTCCAAAGAGATTTGAGGGCCTATGCATATAGGTCATGAAAATCTAATTGACAAAGACTGAAGGAACAAGAGCCCCATGTTTGGCAAACAGAAATATAAAGAAGGAAATATGTTTTGGTTGTTTCATAACAAAAAAAATCTAGACCAAATCTGAAATAACATACGCAGTTCTGGGCACTGCACTTGATAGAGGATAATTTAAGCTTTGGAAGGAATGCTGCACCAATTCAGCAAAATATTACAAATGGTATATAAGTTAACTTTTGAATTGAAACCACAAACGAGCTTCACGTTTCCTTACATATTGACGCTGATTGAGATTTTTAGAATTTTGAAAGGATTTGTTAGTAACTAGAAATGCTTGCAGTGGTGGAAGAGCCTAGAATAACACCGGTCTTAGAGGAGAGAAAAGTTGGGGAAAATTTCTTCATAAGAGGAGTGATACAAATATGTGCCAGTTTGATAAATAATCTTTAAATTTGAGTTGCCAGGTTGCGCCTAGCCAACAATAATGATGGATACAGAGTAAGACAAACAATTAGATTTAGGATACAGATATGCCATACTCCTGTTCCTACATTCTTAATTCTTCTCAAATCCTCATTTTATCTTTCACACATTCCCTCTAATTTTTACCCTCGCTGTTGTATTTTCTCTATGCTCAATTGTGTGGCCCCATGAGGTATTATTTATGTTAAAGGTGCTATATAAACATGAACTGCTTTTAGCAATTGAATTTGCAACAATCCTGGAAAATGCATAGCCTATAAATGTTGAACTGTCACAACAAAGACATGGATTATAACTCCATACTGTATTAAGAAATCTGATAATAAATTCACTTTACCAATAAATATGCAACGAAATAGAAAAAAACTAGTAATTAACAGAAAACTGTACCAAAATCTAATCAGTGTCTGTGTTTATTACGTTAAAACCTCTACTCACTGTCTGAGAAACCTATAAGTCACAGATATTCACTAATATGTTGCTATGCTTCCTCGTATACCTGTAATAGATATGTCATGATCCAACATTTATTTCTTAAAAAGAAACATCTGCATTTTATTTGTTTCAGAGTCAATCCTGTTGCAAGATGAGCAGAAATAATTAGCTTTGACCCTTTCGGGTTTCTATCTGAAGACTGGAATTATTTTCCCAATGCTGCTATGGTTTTTTTAAGATTAGATTACATTACATTACAGTGTGGAAACAGGCCCTTCGGCCCAACAAGTCCACACCGACCCGCCATCCACCCATACCCCTACATTTACCCCTTACCTAACACTACGGGCAATTTAGCATAGCCAATTCACCTGACCTGCACATCTTTGGACTGTGGAAGGAAACCAGAGCAGACACGGAGAGAATGTGCAAACTCCACACAGTCAGTCGCCTGAGGCGGGAATTGAACCCGGGTCTCTGGTGCTGTGAGGCAACAGTGCTAACCACTGTGCCACCGTGGTGGGAAATACTCATTAACTGGGATGAAGTTTATCTTTGATGCAAACTCAGGATTGGTGGATTGTCATACAGATGTACAGCATGGAAGCAGACCCTTCGGTCCAATCTGTACATACCAACCAGATATCCCAACCCAGCTGTATTCCTGATGAAGGGTTTTTTGCCTAAAACGTCGATTTTACTGCTCCTTGGATGCTGCCTGAACTGCTGTGCTTTACCAGCACCACTCTACTATGACTCTAGTTTCCAGCATCTGCAGTCATTGTTTTTACCTAGATATCCCAACCCGATCTTGTCCCACCTGCCAGTACCTGGCCCATATCCCTCCAAACCCTTCCTATTCATATACCCATCCAAATGCCTCTTGAATGTTGCAATTGTACCAGCCTCCACCACATCCTCTGGTAGCTCTTTCCATACACGTACTACCTTCTGCGTGAAAAAGTTGCCCCTTAGGTCTCTTTTATATCTTTCCCCTCTCACCCTAAAACTATGCCCTCTAGTTCTGGACTCCCCTACCCCTGAGAAAAGACTTTGTCTATTTATCCTATCCATGCCCCTCATAATTTTGTAAACCTCTACAAGGTCACCCCTCAGCTTCCGACGCTTCATGGAAAACAGCCCCAGCCTATTCAGCCTCTCCCTGTAGCTCAGATCCTCCAACCCTGGCAACATCCTCGTAAATCTTTTCTGAACCCTTTCAAGTTTTACAACACCTTTCCGATAGGAAGGAGACCAGAATTGCACGTAATATTCTAACAGTGGCCTAACCAATGTCCTGTACAGCCGCAACATGACCTTCCAACTCCTGTACTCAATACTCTGACCAATAAAGGAAAGCATACCAAATGCCTTCTTCCCTGTCCTATCCACCTGCGACTCCACTTTCAAGGAGCTATGAACCTGCACTCCAAGGTCTCTTTGTTCAGGAACACTCCCTAGGACCTTATCATTAAGTGTACAAGTCCTGCTAAGAGTTGCTTTCCTCACATTTATCTGAATTAAATTCCATCTGCTACTTCTCAGCCCATTGGCCCATCTGGTCCAGATCCTGTTGTAATCTGAGGTAACCCTCTTTGCTGTCCACTACACCTCCAATTTTGGTGTTGTCTGCAAACTTACTAACTGTACCTCTTATGCTTGCATCCAAATCATTTATGTAAATAACAAAAAGTAGAGGGCCTAGCACCAACCCTGGTGGCACTCCACTCGTCACAGGCCTCCAGTCTGAAAAACAACCCTCCACCACCACCCTCTGTCTTCTACCTTTGAGCCAGTTCTGTATCCAAATGGCTAGTTCTCCCTGTATTCCATGAGATCTAACCTTGCTAATCAGTCTCCCATGGGAACCTTGTCAAACGCCTTACTGAAGTC
>NC_057712.1:107929550-107937366 GCF_004010195.1 Chiloscyllium plagiosum | reverse complement strand
TCACTATTTTAAAACAAATAGAATTATGGTCGCTGGCCCCAAAGTGCTCCCCCACTGACACCTCAGTCACCTGCCCTGTCTTATTTCCCAAGAGTAGGTCAAGTTTTGCAACCTCTCTAGTAGGTACATCCACTTACTGAATCAGAAAATTGTCTTGTACACACTTAACAAATTCCTCTCCATCTAAACCTTTAACACTATGGCAGTCCCAGTTGATGTTTGGAAAGTTAAAATCCCCCGCCATAACTACCCTATTATTCTTACAGATAGCTGAGATCTCCTTACAAGTTTGTTTCTCAATTTTCCCTCTGACTATTGGGGGGGTCTATAATACAATCCCAATAAGGTGATCATCCCTTTCTTATTTCTCAGTTCGACCCAAATAACTTCCCTGGATGTATTTCCGGGAATATCCTCCCTCAGCACAGCTGTAATGCTATCCTTTATCAAAAATGCCACTCTCCCTCCTCTCTTGCCTCGCTTTCTATCCTTCCTGTAGCATTTGTATCCTGGAACATTAAGCTGCCAGTCTTGCCCATCCCTGAGCCATATTTCTGTGATTGCTATGATATCCCAGTCCCATGTTCCTAAACATGTCCTGAGTTCATCTGCCTTGCATTGAAATAAATGCAGTTTAATTTATTAGTCTTACCTTGTCCCTGCCTGCCCTGACTGTTTGACTCACTTCTATTCTCAGCTGTACCCACCTCAGATCGATCTATTTCCTCACTATTCCCTGGGTCCCACCCCCTCACCTTACGAGTTTAAATCCTCCCAAGCAGTTCTAGCAAATTTCCCTGCCAGTATATTAGTCCCCTTCCAATTTAGATGCATTCCGTCCTTCTTGTACAGGTCACATCTACCTCAAAAGAGATTCCAATGATCCAAAAATGTGATTCCTTCTCCCATACACCAGCTCCTCAACCATGCATTCATCTGCTCTATCCTCCTATTCCTGCCCTCACTAGCTCGTAGAACTGGGAGTAATCCAGATATTACTACCCTTGAGGACCTCCTTTTTAAATTTCTACCTAACTCTCTGTAATCTCCCTTCAAGTCTCAACCTTTTCCCTTCCAATGTCGTTGGTTCCAATGTGGACAATGATCTCCTGCTGGCCCCTCTCCCCCATGAGAACATTCTGCACCTTCTCTGAGACATCCTTGATCCTGGCACCAGGGAAACAACACACCATTTTGCTTTTTCTCTGCTGGCCACAGAAATGTCTGTCTGTACCTCTGACTACAGAATCCCCTAACACAATTGATCTCTTGGACGTACCCCTCATTGCATTAGAGCCAGTCTCAATACCAGAAACTTGGCTGTTCGTGCTACGTTCCCCTGAGAATCCATCACCCCCTACATTTTCCAAAACAGCATACCTGTTTGAAATGGGTTTATCCACAAAAGACTCCTGCAGTAGCTGCCTACTTCTCTTACCCTTCCTGGAGTTAACCCATCTATGTTACTTTATCTGAGACTCCCCCCCCCCCCACCCCCCCACCCCTTCCTATAACTGCCATCCATCACATACTGTTGCTGTTGCAAATACCTTATTCCTTCTATCTATCTCTCCAACCGATCCATTTGATCTGATAAGATTCGCATCCAACAGCATTTATGGCAAATATAATCCACAGTAAAGATAAAGCGCAATGATCCCACCCAGGATCAAACTGGGGACCTTTCGTGTGTGAGGCAAACGTGACAACCACTACACTATGGAAACAGCACAAATTTGTTAGACGCACTGCTTGTTATCTTCTCAAAGATTTCTACTAAACTTATTAGGTATGATTTCTCCTTCATGAAATCATGCTGAATCTGCTTGATTACATTATGTAGCACTAAATGGTTGCCTTCTGCATGTTGCTGAGCAGACGAGTGTCTGGATCTCTTTCTGTCCAAAACTCTGGAAACCAAAAATCTATCCTCAGGTAGCATAGCTGCTCTTAACACATTTACAGGTGTGAACATTTTGCGTCTTACTCACAGCAAGTGTCTCAACTCTCTTCATCCCTTCAGTTTACCTTAAATTATACATACATGGATCGAATGGGTTAATACTGAAGAATACCATTAGCAGCAACCACTACGATAGTGTCATATAGACATGGTGAGCAGACCAGCTCAGGATCTGGAAGGAGAATGTCCTAATATCTGATGCTCCTCAAAATCTCTAATCTCTAATAGTGTTTATCAATTCAAGTAGCCTGTAACTAGTTGCTACTCTGCAATGTTATAGAGTCATAGAGATGTCCAGCATGGAAACAGACCTTTCGGTCCAACTTGTCCATGTCGACCAGATATCCCAACCCAACCTAGTCCTGCCTGCCTGCATCCAGCCCATATCCCTCCAAACCCTTCCTATTCATATACCCATCCAGATGCCTTTTAATGTTGCAATTGCACGAGCCTCCACCACTTCCTCTGGCAGCTCATTTCATACACATACCACCCTCTGCATGAAAAAGGTTGACCCATAAGTCTCTTTTATATTTTTCCCCTCTCACCCTAAACCTATGTCATCTAGTTCTGGACTCCGCCACCCCAGGGAAAAGAATTTGTCTATTTATCCTAACCATGCCCCTCATAATTTATAAAACTCTATAAGGTCACCCCTCAGTCTCTGACGCTCCAGGGAAAACAGGCCCAGCCTATTCAACCTCGCCCTATTGCTCAAATCCTCCAACCCTGACAGCATCTTTGTAAATCTTTTCTGAACTATTTCAAGTTTCACAACATCTTTCAGATAGGAAGGAGACCAGAATTGCATAAAATATTCCAACAGTGGGCCTGTACAACCACAACATGACCTCCCAACTACTGTACTCAATGCTCTGACCAATAAAGGAAAGCATATCAAACATCTTCACTATCCTATCTACCTGTGACTCCACATTCAAGGAGCTATGAACCTGCATTCCAAGATCTCTTTATTCAGCAACACTCCCTAGGACCTTACCATTAAGTGTATAAGTCCTGCTAAGATCTGCTTTCCCAAAATGCAGCACCTCACATTTATCTAAATTAAACTCCATCTGCCACTTCTCAGCCCATTGGCTCATCTGAACAAGTTCCTGAGGTAACCTTCTTCGCTGTCCACTACACCTCCAATTTTGGTGTCATCTGCAAACTTGCTATCTATACCTCATGCTTTTCATCATTTATATAAATGATGAAGAGGAGTGGACCAAGCACCAATCCTTGTGGCACTCCACTGGTCGCAGGCCTCCAGTCTGAAAAACAACCCTCTATGATCTCCAGCATCTATAGATGCTACAGACCTCACTTTCTCCTCCTAAATGATCAAGGGAGTAAATAATATCAGTGATAGGAGAGAAAGTTAGGTTAAGGCTAAAATCAAATATCTTCAAACAGTGAAGCAGCCCTGATGAAATCCAAAAGCCATCTCCTACTCCTAATACATTGAGACATAGTTGTCTTTTCGTTTGATATCTTACCATGACCAATATTCTCCTCTTCTCAGTTTCTTTATGGGTTTGCAAAATTTGGTCTGGAGTTACTCACTTGTTTGTGTGATAATGCATGGTTATCAGCTTTACTTTCAGCTGCTTTTAACTTAGAAACATTTGGTCTCCTCGTTAGGAACTTATTTCTAAAGGGACACTATTTTCAAATTCCTCTGAGCATTTCATCTTTAACATTTTCAAAATCTTGCTCAATCTTCATTGCCCTTTACCAACTATATAATATCTTTTGCTTTTCTCTAACAAATTTCATAGCACACTGATTCTGTTCCTTTGAATGTAATTTTTTATGTCTAAACGTCTGGCGCTAACTCATGCATATTTAAAGTAGCATTCTTCACTGTCTCATAATTATTAGACTGCATACCTGAAAATGGTGAAAACTTCTATGCTTTCCGCATGCACCTGCTTTCCAATAAGAACACCTAACGTTCTCTTAATTTTTGTATGTTTTGTCATTCAAGAAAATTGCTACACCAAACACATTTTAACTTCCTACTCACTGAATTTAGTCACTAGAGGTGATTTCCAGCCCCTGAATGACATAGACAATGATGTGAAAGTTGGTTTCTTGACATCAAGAGCAACATGTTCCATTGTCTAACTAAGTGAACAACAAGACAGGAATCTTACTCATGAGCCCTGAGAGGCCTACTTGCACCTATTTGTAATTAACTTCTCATTGTTAGTTAATCTTGCCTCATTGGCATATGGAGATGCAAAGTTGCAGGTTGGGAATGTGGAGTAGATCAAAATTGACAGCATCAACAGGAAGGACAAACAAGAATATAAAGGAAGACTGTAAGAGTTTCTTTAGATATATAAAGATTCAAAGAGAGACAAATGTGGACATGGGACTGCTGGAGAGACATTGGAGAGATAATAGTGGGGAACAAGAAAATAGCTGAGGACCTGAATAATTACCTTGTGCCGAAATGGCTGAGAAACCTTGTGTCAGTTTTCATGATGGAAGATACGAGTAAAAATAAAAATTCAAGAGAGTGAAGAGACAGAGCTGAGTATGGTGGCCATCACCAAGGAGAAGGTGCTAGAAAAATTGAATGACCTGAAGGTGGATAAATTACCTGGCTCAAATGGACTACACCCCATCGTTCTAAAGGAGATAGCTGAAGACAGAGTGGAGACAGTGGTGATCTTTCAGGAATCGCTAGATTCAGGGAGGGTCTCAGAAGCTTGGCAAATTGCTAACGTGACAACCCTGTTTAAAAAGAGAGTAAGGCAAAAGAGGGAAAATTACAGACTGATTAGCCTAACCTCAGTTTGGGTAAGATCCTGGAATCCAAGTGTAAGGTAAAATAGGGGAAAGTCAGCATGGTTTCATCAAGGGAAGGTCATGCCTGACAAATCTGCTAGAGTTCTTTGAGTAATTAACAAGCAGGTTAGACCAAGGAGAGACAATCAATATTATTAACCTGTGCTTCAAGAAGGCCTTTGACAAGGTGCCACACAAGAGGCTACTGAGTAAGATAAGGGCCCATGGTGTGAGAGGCAAGGTGCTGACATGGATAGAAGCTTGGCTGTCTGGCAGAAAGCAGGGAGTGGGGATAAAAGCATCTTTCTCAGGTTGGCACTACAAGTGGCATTATGCAAGGCTTAGTGTTGGCACCACAACTTTTCACTTTATGCATTAATGATCTAGATGAAGAAACTGGGGGCATTTTGACTAAGTTTGCAGATGGTACAAAGATAGTCAGAAGAACAGGTAGCATTGAGGAGGCAGGGAGGCTGCAGAAGGAGTTGAACATGTTAGGAGAGTGGGCAAAGAAATGGCAGATGGAGTACAATGTGGGAAAGTGTAAGGTCATACACTTTGGCAGAAATATAAAAGGATGGGTTATTTTCTAAATGGGGAGAAAATTCAGAAGTCTGAAGTGCAAAGAAAATTGAGAGTTCTAGTCCAGGATTCTCTCAAAGTAAACTTGCAGGTTGATTCAATAATTAGGAAGGCAAATGCAATGATGGCATTTATTTTGAGAGGACTTTAATATAAAAGCAGGGATGTACTTATGAGGCTCTATAAGGTTCTGGTCAGACCACAACTGGAGTATTGTGTGCAGTTTTGGGTCATATCTCAGGAGTGTGTTCAGAGAAAATTCACGAGAATGGTCCAAAAAATGAAAAGATTAGCATATGAGGAACATTTGAGGACTCTGGGTCTATACTTGACAAAGTTTAGAAGGATGAGGGGGGATCTAATTGAAACATACAGAATACTGAATGGCCTGGAGAGAGTACATGTTGAGAAGATGTTTCCATTTGTAGGAGAGACGAGGACCAGAGGGCCTAGGAGAAATTTCTTCAGCCAGAGAGTGGTGAATCTATGTAATTCATTATTACAGAAGTCTGTGGAGGCCAGGTCATTGGCTCAGGTCATCGGCACAGTGGCTCAGTGGTTAGCACTACTGCCTCGCAGTGCCAGGGACCCTGGTTCAATTCCCACCTCGGACGACTGTCTGTGTGGACTTTGCACATTTTCCCTGTGTCTGCGTGGGTTTCCTCCCACAATCCAAAGATGTGTAGGTTAGCTGAATTGGCCATGCTAAATTGCCCATAATGTTAGGTACATTAGTCAGGGGTAAATGTAGGGGAATAGGTCTGGGTAGGTTGCTTTTCGGAGGGTCGGTGTGGACTTGTTGGGCCGAAGGACTTGTTTCCATACTGTAGGAAATCTGATCTAATCATATGTAAGACTGAGTATCAAAGGGATCAAGGGTTATAGGGAGGAAGTGGGAGAATGATTGAACGGTGGAGCAAAGTCGATGGACTGAATGGTCTAATTTCTGCTCCTATGTGTTATGGTCTTAAGAAGGGGAAAGTGAAAATTTGCAGGATGGGACTGGGGAGAGGTTTTGGGGGTTTACGAACACTGAGAGGCCGAGTCTGTGAGTCTGTGACTCATTCTATGAAGCATGGCTGTTCTTTCCTTCCTTTGTCACAAAGCTAGTCCTTTTTTTTCTAAAAGCTGTTTCTTTGCTCAAGGATACTGTATCCTTGATTTTTTTCAGAGGAGTAATAAACCAGGTGGGCTCCAATCAGACTGGTTTGATACAGTGTTGAAAAGGATTTTGAGAGGCTTTTTGTTTATATGTAAACAGATGAGACTTCAGGCCAAAGTGGTCATGTTTTAGAAGTGACCTGTAGAATGAAAGGGGAGTGGTCAGCTGTCTAGCTAAATAGTTTAATTCAGTCCAGAACTGGTTGGGAATTCAACAGTGAGCTGTGTGGAAATTCTCTCTTCTGCCCTTCTAACTTCAACCTGTAAGCATCTGACCCTTTTTAGTACTGAGTTTTAAAGGAAGTTTGCTTGTTGGGACTGTTGTGTATATTCGGAACAGCATACTTAAGACTAATTTGGATAGACTGAGTTCTGTAAGGGTTCTTTATTCTGTTCTTAGTGTTTCATTGTGTAATTTTGTGAATAAATGTTTTGTCTGTTTTAAACCTGGTAGTCAACCTCGCTAACATAATTCGGGTAATTTTCACTGTACACTTACCAAAACAAATTGCAAAATAATGGTCTGTGCTGCCTGCTTAAGAATGTTTTGAGTGGTCTGGCCTAGTCCATTACACCTTCAAGATGTAAATGCACAATGGGAAAGAAAATGGTTGCCACCACACTTGGAGTTGCATGAGAAATCTCGCTAGCCCTCAGTGAAAATCCCTCCATTCGACTCACCAGAGTTGACACTTTTAGTAAAATTCAGCCTTACATAAATATTCCTTGTCAAATTATCACCAGGAGTTAAATCTGAATTCTGATCTAATTTCTTTATGAGAGCTTAATTTTGTCACGATCCCTTTAAAGATTGATAACTTTTAAAAAGATATTTCAATTCCACCGACTCACTGAAAGGAACAAGATGAGACAAGATTTCAAGTTTAAAATCTTTTGTTAGAACAAACAAGCTGAATATTGCAATGGGTGACGAATGCTCTAAGCTGCAGAAGAGATAAACCTGATTAATGTTTTAATGCAACCTTATATATTATAACCGACATTCCAAAAGATTACCGTATTTATATGAAACAGTCCACAGTCTCTCCCAGATTCGCCACCTGTTTGAAAGAAAGGTAAAAGACTATCTGACTTGGGATTGTTTGGAATGAGTAAAAACAAGTAAAAACAAGGACTGCAGATGCTGGAAACCAGAGTCTAGATTAGAGTGGAAAAGCACAGCAGGTCAGGCAGCATCCGAGGAGCAGGAAAATCGACATTTCGGGCAAAAGACCTTCATGAGGAATAGAGGCAGGGTACCTGCAGAGTGGAAAGATAAGTGGGGGGGGTGGGGAGGAAGTGCATAGAGTA
>NC_057712.1:107897425-107928370 GCF_004010195.1 Chiloscyllium plagiosum | reverse complement strand
GGTGAAGATGAGGTAGTGGGGGCCATGGAAACGGAAATCTTGGAGGAGGTGGGGGGCATGGGTGGTGTCTCGAACGTATGTGGGGAGTTCCTGGACTAGGGCTGATAGGACAGTGTCAAGATAGGTAGAGATGAGTTTGGTGGGGCAGGAGCATGCTGAGACAATGGGTCGGCCAGGGTAGTCAGGATTGTGGATCTTGGGAAGGAGGTAGAATCGGGCGGTGCGGGGTTCCCGGACTATGACGTTGGAATGGGGTGAGTTTTAAACAGTTGAACAACAGTTGCCATTGTGACAAAGTTCACTTCTTTAAGTTTCATGGAGGGTTTCTCTCTGTGAGAGCTAGCAAGATTTCTCATGCGACTCCATGTGTGGTGGCAGCCATTTTCATTCCCATTGTTCATTTACATATTGATGGAAGGAAAAAGTAGCGATGCTTCATAGGAAGAGTCACAGATGCACAGGCCAGCACAGTTGCTCAGTGGTTAGCACTGCTGCTTCACAGTGCCAGGGACCTGGGTTCAATACCACCCTCGGGGCAAATGTCTGTGTGGAGTTTGCACATTCTCCCCGTGTCTGCGTGGGGTTTCCTCCGATTGCTCCGGTTTCCTCTCACAGTCCAAAGATGTGTAGGTTAGGTGCATTATTCAAGGGAAATGTGGAGTAATAGGGCAGGGGTATGGGTCTGGGTGGGATACACTTTGGAGAGTCGGTGTGGACTTATTGGGCCAAATAGCCTGTTTCCACATTGTAAAGGTTCTATGACAAGATTTCTCATGAATCTATTGAGAATGTCTGTTCAGCTGTTGTACTCTCTATCTGGGTTTGCTGAATAAAAATTCGTCTGTCAAAGATTTAAATTTAAGAATTGAATTATAATTGACCACCATTTAAAGAAGAGTTCCAAGCCTTCACTACTCTTTTTGAGAGGAAGTGTTTTCTAACATCTCTCTGAATGGCCTGGCCCTAATTCTTAGACTGGTTCTAGAATCTTCAACCAGTGGAATTCTGGGAACCTTACCTCCAGCCCAGAAAATACATATTAATCATTACTCTTTGTTTTCTATCCCTCAACTAATTTTGTACCCACATTTCTACTGTCCCTTTCATTCCATGACCTATTGCATTCCTCTGCTAAGACATATGAGTAGAATTTGGTGAGGCAGCGCATCAAGCTTGCTCCACTATTCAATGAGAAAATGGTTGATCTGATAACCCTCAACCCCACTTGCCTGTCTTTCCCATATAACTATAATTAATTTAATGATTATAAATCTGTCTATTTAAAATAGTAAATGGTCCAATATTGATAGGGCTCTGCGATAAAGATTTCAACAGATTCACTACCCTGTGAGAAAAGGAATTTCTCATCTTTGCCTTAAATCAATGATTCCTTAATCTGAGATTATGCCCTCTTGTCCCAGACTCTCTGACACAGGGAAACAAACTCTACGCATCTACCATATCAAGTCCCTGAAAAATTGGGTATGTTTCAAAAAAGGTTGCCTATCACTGCTATGAGTACAGCTTCATCCTACTCAACCTATCCACATAAGGCAGTATCTTCATAGCTGGAATCAGTCTAGTAAATCTTCTCTGAGATATCTCCAATGCCAGTAAATTTTTCCTTAGATAAGAGGCCCAAAACTCTTTACAATGTTTCCCAACTGTGTTCTCAGTACTGTCATGTTTAGTTTTAGCAGAATGAATTTGCCAAGGCTTGCAAGGCTCTGAGGTAAAAACAATGACTGCAGATGCTGGAAACCAGATTCTGGATCAGTGGTGCTGGAAGAGCACAGCAATTCAGGCAGTATCTGAGAACCAAGTGCTAGAACATGTGATTAGAATATTTCGGTAGCTGATTTTGACCAGCACAGATGTGATGGGCCATTGGGCCTTTTTCTGTGCCGTAGGTCTCTGTGATTCTGACTCCCTATCTTTATGCTCCATTGCCTTTGAAATAAAAGCCAACATCCCACTTGCCTTCCCTAATACCCTCTGAACTTGGATGCTAGTTTTTTGTGATTCATGGCCGAGACTCTCAAATCTTCCATGCTGTGGCCTTCTTTGGATTTTTTCCATTTAAATAATGTTCCTGCCAAAATGCATAACTTCACATTTCCCACATTATATTTGATCTGCAAACTTTTTACCCACCTGTTTAACTTGTCTATATCCTTTGGTAAGAAAGTGAGGGCTGCAGATGCTGGAGATCAGAGCTGAAAATGTGTTGCTGGAAAAGTGCAGCAGGTCAGGCAGCATCCAAGGAACAGGAGAATCAACGTTTCGGGCATAAACCCTTCTTCAGGAATGGCTTATATCCTTTGGTAGACACCTTGTGCCATCCTGACTCCTAATTTTATTTCATCTACAAACTTGGTGACAGTACATTTACTTTCTTCAGCCAAGTCATTGATATAATTTATAAATAATAGTCCAGAACTAGAGGGCGCAGGTTTAGGGTAAAAGGGGAAAAATTTAAAAGAGGCCTTTTTCACGCAGAGGGTGGTGCGTGTATGGAATAACTTGCCAGAGGAAGTGGTGGTGGCCGGTACAATTACAACATATAAAAGGCATCAGAATGGGTTTATGAATAAGAAACATTTACAGGGATATAGGCCAAGTGCTGGCAAATGGGACTAGATTAGGTTAGGATATCTGGTCGGCATGGATGAGTTGGAGCAAAGGGTCTGTTTCCATGCTGTACATCTCTATGACTCTAGTTACACATTGCTGTCCTGAAAACATTTCCCTAATCCTAACTCTCTACCTTCTATTAGCCAATTGTCTATTTGTAATAATATGCTATCATCAACATCTTTGCCCTTATCTTATTAAGTAGCTTACTTCACGCTAACTTACAAAACAGCTTCTGAAAATTAAAATATATTATATCCATTGTTTCCTCTTTATCCATCCTGTTTGTTACCTCCTGTAACAATTCTAGTAAATTTGTCAGGCATGATTTCCCCTTTGTGAAGCTGTGCTGTCTCTTCTTGATCATATTATGCATTTCCAAATTACCTGCTTTATAATAGCATCTAAGATTTTCTCAATAACACGTTAAGCTAACTGGACTACAGTTATCTTTTTCTTTTGCCTCCCTTTTTTAAAAAAATGGTGTTACATTGGCAGATTTGCAAGCCTCTGCGACGTTACCAGAACTGAAGGATTCTTGGAAGATTACTACCAGTGCAGACTTCTCTGTAACTACCTCCTTTAATATCCTACAATGTCTCCAGGAGATGTATCAGACTTGAAGCCAATGAATTTTATCAGCACGTTTTCTCTTATGACAGTTACTGCATTTAATTTAACTCCTCTTTTTGCCCCTTGAATAGTTTGTAGTTTTGGAATGCTGTTAGTGTCTAATACTATGAAAACTGATGCAAAGTATTCAATCCTCTGCCATTTTCTGGTTCCCCAATGTTATTTCCCCAGTTTCATTCTCTAAGTGGCTTCTCTCTTCCTTCTAATATATTTAAAGAAGCTCTTGTTGTCCATCTCGACATTACTTATAAGTTTCAAGATTAGAATTGTGCTGGAAAAGCATAGCAAGTCAGGCAGCATCCGAGGAGCAGGAAAATCGATGTTTCGGGCAAAAGCTGCTCATCAGGAATGAGGTCATTCCTGATAAAGAGATTTGGCCTGAATAGTTGATTTTCCTGCTCCTCGGATGCTGCCTGACCTGCTGTGCTTTTCCAGCACCACTCTAATCTTTGCTCTAATCTCCAGCATCTGCAGTACCCACTTCTGCCTATTACTTATAAGTTTACCCACAAAGTTTATTTTCTCTATTTCTTTTGGTTGTCTTTTGCTGGTTTTTAAAGCTTTCCCAAAACTCTGCTTTCTCATTCATTTCTGCCACATTGTATGTTTTTCTTCTTTCAATTTGATACTACCATTAACTTCCTCAGTTAACCATAGTTGGTTATTCCCTTCCTAGAATCCTTCTTTCTCACAAAGTATGTTATTACTGTGGCCATGAACTATTTTCTTAAATGTCTGCAATTGCTCTGCAATCCTTTTTTCCACTAAACTCCATTCTTGGTCCACTCCAGTCAGCTCTGCCCTCAATACTTTGTAATTGCTTTTAGTTCCGTTTAGAACAGTTGTTTCCAAATAAAGTTCCTACTTCCCAAACTCAATGTTAAATTCTACCATATTGTGGTCCTTGGTTCCTCAGGGATTTTATAATTCTGATATCATTTATTAAACTTGCCTTATAAACAGCCAGATCCCTGGATGAACTCACTGTCCAGAATTCACTCTATATTTTCATCTGCTAATCTGACTATCCCAATCTACATGAATATTAAAGTTGCCAATGAAAAATGTACTACCTTTGTTACATGCCCTCATTATCTTCT
Source organism: Chiloscyllium plagiosum (assembly GCF_004010195.1). Taxonomy (NCBI): domain Eukaryota; kingdom Metazoa; phylum Chordata; class Chondrichthyes; order Orectolobiformes; family Hemiscylliidae; genus Chiloscyllium; species Chiloscyllium plagiosum. The sequence continues at coordinate 107,924,003 of NC_057712.1, read as the reverse complement.
GATTTCTTATCTGTCCGACTATATAGCCACTGTTAGAACCAATAGATTTCGCCTACCAGTGACTTCTTATCCTTTTCATTGCTTAGCTTCACCTGTATAGACTCTACACCTTCTGATTCACGATCAATTCTTGTTATTGCACTTTTTTCCATTCTGTACCAACTAAGCTACCTCACCACCCTTCCTTTCATGCCTGATCCTTTGAAAAGTCACATACTCTTGAATGTTTCGTTTACAGCTTTGATCTCCTTGAAACAATTTGTCCATAAAGGCCATACTATCAGACCCATTAATATCATACCCATTATATTTGTGGAGTTAATTGATTTATTTTGTTTCAACAGCAACACACATTCAGGTAAAAGGCTATTATTTTGTCTTTTTACCAGGTTTTCCCCCTTTGATCCTATTTAGTGGTGTTTTTTATGTTTATTTACTGTTGATTCTTGTCCCACACTGGGTCTCATTATTCAAAGTGCTGCCCTATAATGCTGCTAAATCCTCTTAGAGTCGTAGAGATGTACAGCACGGAAACAGACCCTTCAGTTCAACTCGTCCATGCCGACCAGATATCCTAACCTAATCTAATCCCATTTTCCAATACTTGGCCCATATCCCTCCAAACCCTTCCTATTCATAAACCCATCCAAATGCCTTTTAAATATTGTAATCTACCATCCTCCACCATTTCCTCTGGCAGCTCATTCTATACACTCACCACCCTCTGCATTAAAAAGTTGTCCCTTATGTCCCTTTTATATCTTTCCCATCTCGCCCTAAACTCCCCCACCCCAGGAAAAAGATCTTGTCTATTTACTCGATCCATGCCCCTCATGATTTTGTATACCTCTGTACAATCACCCCTCAGCCTCCGCCTTCCTATTCATATACCCATCCAAATGCCTTTTAAATATTGTAATTTACCATCCTCCACCATTTCCTCTGGCAGCTCATTCTATACACTCACCACCCTCTGCATTAAAAAGTTGTCCCTTACGTCCCTTTTATATCTTTCCCTTCTCGCCCTAAACTCACCCACCCCAGGAAAAAGACCTTGTCTATTTACTCGATCCATGCCCCTCATGATTTTGTATACCTCTGTACAATCATCCCACAGCCTCCGACGCTCCAGGGAAAACAGCCCCAGCCTGTTCAGCCTCTCCCTATAGTTCAAATCCTCCAACCCTGGCAGCATCCTTGTAAATCTTTTCTGAACGTTTTCAAGTTTCACAACATCTTTCCGATAGGAAGGAGACCAGAATTGCACACAATATTCCAAATGTGGTCTAAATAATGTCCCGTACTTGCTTTATAAGTCTACATTTTCACTCTCCCAAACTCTCCCCCCACTGCTCTCATTAGTTTTAAGCCACGTCCACAGCTCGAATTATTTAATTTGCCAGGATACTGGTCCCAGCATGAACCAACCAGAACAGTTCTCTTCTATCCCAGTGCTGGTGATAATGCCCCTTTGACTGAAAGCCATTCCACTTGCATCAATCTTTGCACCATACATTTAACTCCTTGACTTTATTTAATCTGTGCCTGTTTGCCAATGGCCCAGGTAGCAATCCTGAGATTATTACCTCGGAAGTTTGCAATTTAATTCAGCTCCTAACTGTTCAAAGTCTTTCAGCAGACCATCCTCCCAAGTGACACTGTACAGTGTGTGACACCGTTTGGAAATCCATGTACACCAAATTAACATCCTTCCCCTCAATCAAGCCCATCTGTGACCTCTTCAAATAACTCCAGTAATTTAATTAAACAAGGTTTTTCATAAGACCATAATTCATAGGAGTGGAAGTAAGGCCATTTGGCCCATTGAATCCACTCCGCCATTCAATCATGGCTGATGGGCATTTCAACTCCACTTACCCGCATTCTCCCTGTAGCCCTTAATTCCTTGTGACATCAAGAATTTATCAATCTCTGCCTTGAAGACATTTAGCGTCCCGGCCTCCACTGCACTCTGTGGCAATGAATTCCACAGGCCCACCACTCTCTGGCTGAAGAAATGTCTCCGCATTTCTGTTCTGAATTTACCCCTCCAAATCTAAGGCTGTGTCCACGGGTCCTAGTCTCCTCGCCTAATTGAAACAATTTCCTCGCATCCACCCTTTCCAAGCCATGTATTATCTTGTAAGTTTCTATTAGATCTCCCCTTAATCTTCTAAACTCCAATGAATACAATCCCAGGATCCTCAGCCGTTCCTCGTATGTTAGACCTACCATTCCAGGGATCATCCGTGTGAATCTCCGCTGGAGACGCCCCAGTGCCAGTATGTCCTTCCTGAGGTGTGGGGACCAAAACTGGACACAGTACTTCAAATGGGGCCTAACCAGAGCTCAGTAGCACAATGGTGCTTTTATATTCCAATCCTCTTGAGATAAATGACAACATTGCATTTGCTTTCTTAATCACGGGTCCCTTCATCCAGATCATTAATATATAATGTGAACAGCTGCGGCCCCAACACTGAACCCTGCGGGACACCGCTTGTCACCGGCTGCCATTCCGAAAAAGAACCTTTTATCCCAATTTCTGTCAGTCAATCCTCAATCCATACCAATTTTCCCCAAACAAATTCATAGTATCTCATCTTAACGATCCCTTGGTTTTTGATGTGGCTATGAATTCTCAATAATAAGGTTTGCTCATCATCAAGTTTGTACTGATATAAGGTATCTGAAATCTGAAATAGAAACTGTAGTTCTGAAGGACAGTCATGCCAGAATTGAAATATTAACTCAGTTTCCCTCTCCATAGCTGCTGCCAGATCCACTGTTTGGGTCTAGCATTTTCTGTTTTTAGTAGCAAAGTTAAATTGGTTTGTAATTGCTGCATTTACTTTTGCAAACCATTCAAACCCGAATGCCCTTTTGCAATACTCAAATCCTCCAGCATCAACCCGGAATTCATGAAAATTGATATTGCCAATGACTTTGTGCTTTCCACTCTTACTTCCTTCAATATACTGGGATGCATCTCACCGGCCTTATCGATTTTTAAGTATCGACAACCTGACAGAGACTGAATTTTCTGCCCTTTCACTGAGGTCTGAGCAACATCTGCCCCGTAGCTAAAGACATAAGCAAAGTATTCATTTAACACTTCAGCTATGCCTCTTGCCATGTGTAAATCGACTTTTCTCCCTAATTCACCCAACTCCTCCTTTTACCATCCTTTTATGTACTTATCAGAGATTATGGGATTTCCCTTATGTTGTTTATCAGTATTTTTTTGTTATTCCTTTGTTTCTTTTATTTGCATTTACACTGCCCTTCTGAATCCTTTCTTGCGTCTTGCTTCTCAGTTTGTAGGTACCACTTACATAAACACGTTTATCATATCCCCTAGCTTAGTTTCTATCTCCTTTGTCATCTAGGGGGTCTGGATTTGTTTAACCTACTCTTTGAGAGAATATAGAGGAACCTTGATTATCCAGCATTTGATTATCTGAATATCGGATTATCTGGCAAGATCGCAAGGTCCCAGTGCTTGGCTAAACTGTATTATCCAGCATTCAATTGTATGGAATTCAATTAACTGAATTAAATATTCCCCACCAGTGTCATTCGGATAATTGAAATTCCTATGTACAGTATATCTTCATTACACCCAAATGATTGTCTCTTTGAAGGTAACCCATTGTTCAGCTTTTTTAGCTTCAGTAGCAGTTTTCCCAGCAACCAATGGAATGCAATTCCATTCTCACTCCACTGAGCTTGGCTCTATTCTTACTCTGGATTAACTACTTTTTCACCATCATCCTAAATGTTGTGATACAATGATCACCAAATGCTTCCCCACTGTCATCTGATCTACTTGGCCCATCTTATTCCCAATAACCAGGTCCAGCTGTGCCTTCTTTCTTGTTGAACTTGACATACTTCTGTGGGAAATTATCCTGAACATAACCTCGGAGCACCTGCCCCTCACTGCCCCTGACTACCACTATCCAGTCTATATACAGACCATTAAAGTCGCCCATTATAATTAATTTATGATGATCACACCTCTCTTGGTGTAATTTCCTTGCAAATTTGTTTTTCTGAAACATTCTCATTAGTTGGCGATCTATAGTCAACATAAGCAATGTAATTGTACTATTTTATTCCTACCTCTAGCCAAATCAATTCTGTTCTGAGATACTCTGAAACATCCCCTCTTTGCCTGCACATCAATGCTCTCCTTAACCAAAAATGCCACTTCTTCACCTTTCTTTTCTTCTCTATCCTTTCTGAACACGATGTAACCATGAATATTTAACACCCAGATCTACCCTTCCTTAAATGAGGTCTCACTTATTCCTGCAACATCACAGGCCTAAGATGTCAATCTGAGTTTGTAACTCTAATTAACGATATTCTGTGCACTAATAAATACCGAAAGAACTGTGGATGCTGTGAATCAGAAACAAAAAACAGACTTGCTGGAAAAGCTCAACAGGTCCTGCAGCATCTGTGGAGAGAAATCAGAGTTAACGTTTTGGATCCCAAAACATTAGCTCTGATTTCTCTCCACAGATGTTGACAGGCCTGCTTTTCCAGCAATTTCTGCGCATTAATTTTAATGCTGTATAACCCTGATATTAATGTCATTACTTTCTCCCTTACTTTGAATCCAGACTTAGTATTCTCTATTCTGGTGCTATCTGCCTCTCTCAGCATTTCATGTACCCTAGATATATTTTCTGATATTGTCTTCTGGCGCCCACAACTTTGTTGAGTTAGTTTATACCCTCACCAATAGCACTAGCAAAGTGCTCTGCCGAAGAGGAAGTGAAGGAGAACTTCTACACCCAACTTGACGATGGGTGTTTCCTCTGTTCCCAACAAAGACAAAATCATTCTCTTGGGAGACTTCAATGCCAGAGTCGGGAAAGATCACAGGCTCTGAACTAGAATAATACGTAAGGAAGGAGTTCGCAAGGTCCTGGGCACAATCTGGTGATTACAAATGCCCTATTTCACCAGAAAAACAGGCATAAAGTCTGCTGGCAGCATCCATGCTCTAAACCCTGGCACCTCATTGACTACATCATTGTATGATCTCAGGACCAACAAGATGCACTGATAACAAGAACTGTTACTGGTGCTGACAAGAGCTGGACAGACCATCGACTCATCTCGTCCACCATGAGAATAAGATTCGGCCCAAAAGGAAACACCAAACTCAGAATACTATCAAGAAATTCAATGTTGACATCCTCCAAGACATCAACCATATGCAGAAGTTCCAACAAAATCTTCAAAAACAACTGCCTCAACAAATCCCACCATCAGTAAAAGAATATTAGAATCATTTGAAGAACCCTATCATCACTTCCTGCAAAGAAGTAATTGGTGCAAGATGAAAAACCATCAGGATTGGTTCAATGATAACTACAAACTACTCTAAGAACTTATTGACGAAAAGAGAAAAGCTTTCATCACATTACAGAATGGCCAACAATCAGCTACGATCAGGAATGCAAAGCTATTGTCCAGAAGAGCACCCAAAACTTGAAAAACCAATGACGGTGAAAGAAGGCTCAGGAAATCCAACAACTAGGAGATGCCAATGACACTCAAGACTTCTTCAATGCAACTGACACTATTTTTGCCTCATTTACTCATGGTAAAACCACCCTTCCCTCAAAAGAAAAGATTGTTCAACCATCCTAAAGAGCAATGCTGACATCAATTCTATGGACGGAGCACTTTGAAGGTCTTCTAAATTAAACTGTCGCATTTGACAGAAATGTGATCAACAACATTCCAAAACAGTCTGTTGATGACTCCCTAAGCAAAATACCAACATTTGAAGAAGTCAAGAAGCCATTACAATCTTGAAAAACATCAAGGCTGCTGGACTCGATGGAATGCCAGCCGAGGTCTACAAAATCGGAGGTAACCTGCTTCACTACCAACTGCATCAACTTCTCAAAAAGATCTGGATAAATAAAGACACACCAGCAGACTTTAGAGACTTAGCAATCATTACCATCTACAAAAGGAAAGGTGATTGATCTGAATGCGGAAACTATTGTGAAATTTCCCTGTTAGCAACAGCTGGAAAGACTATCACCCACGTCATGAACAATCGGCTCAAGTCTTTAATGGACAAGATCCTTCCAGAGACACAAGCTGGTTTTCAATCATCACATGGAACAATCGATATGATCTTCACTATGTGACAACTGCAACAAAAATGTAATGAACAAGTTCAACCTTTGGAGATGGCATTCATTGACCTCACCAAAGCCTTTGACTTGGTATCAAGGGAACTCCTACGGGATGCCCTATCCATCTATGGATGTCCTGAAAAGTACATTCAAATCCTGAGACTCCTCCACGATGACATGTTTGCTGCAGTTATAGTCAGCAACAGTAACTGTGAGCCTTTTCAAGTCAGATCAAGAGTAAAACAGGGATGTGTGATTGGCCCAACTTGGTTCACCATCTTTATTGCAACAATTGTCCACATCATCAAGGATGACCTACCCTCAGGAATTGAAATTGCCTACAGAACAGAATGCGGACTTTTCAATCTTACCTGTCCTAAGTCCAAAAACAAGATATCTATGATTCTCTCATCGAGTTAAAATACGTAGAAGACAACAGTGTTGCAGCTCTCTCAGAAAACCACCTACAACAGGTTCTGACTGCCTTCAACCATGCCTACACAAAACTTGGACTTACCATCAGTTCCAAGAAGACTCAGATCACCTATTAACCATCACCAACTGAGACAAATCGGACGAAACCATCAATTCAACTTGGCAAAACAATGCTGGAAAACATGGAGCACTTTCCGTATCTTGGAAGTCACCTCTCCTCCAATGTTGACCTTAATGATGAGATCGAACATCATCTTAAATGCTCTGGAATAGCATTTGGACATCTTCAAACAAGAGTCTTTTATGATCATGACATCTGGACAGACACCAAAATGTTAGTGTATAAAGCAGTGGTGATTCCAATACTCCTGTAAGCATCAAAAACATGGACAATGTACCAACAACATCTAAAGGCACTTGAAAAGTGCCATCAACGCTGCCTTTGAAACATCTTGAGTATCAGCTGGGAAGATAGAAGCACCAATGTCAGCATGCAGAATGAAGCAAAAACAAGAAGGATTGAAGCCTACATCACCAAGAACCAACTAAGATAGAGCGGACATGTTCGGATGAAAGACGAATGTCTGCCAAAACAAATCTTCTTCTACTTAAAGAAGGCAAACATAAAAGAGGCAGACAACAGAAGAGATTCAAAGATGTTTTAAAAGCCAACATGAAGAAATGTAACATCGACATCAACAATCGGGAAAACAATGCCATGGACAGGAAACTCTGGCAAACCAAGGAGGAACAGCAACGTTCGAAGCCAACAGATGCGCAAAACTAGAAGAAAAGTAATAAAAAATGGAAAACGAGGCAGCAACAACCAAAGCCTGATCTGCCATTTGGAAATACTTGTCCCGAATGCGGAAGAACTTTAAAAGCCAAGATTGGACTCAAACCACCTGAGAGGCCATAAATAGATCAATGGAACAATCACCATATCCTCAACATCGAGGGATAGCCACGATGATGCTATCTGCCTCTCCCAGCGTTTTATGTACCCTAGACTTATTTTCTAATATTCTCTTCTGGTGCACACAACATTGCTGTATTAGTTTATACTCTCATCAATACTACTAGCAAAGTTCTCTGCAATGAACTCAGTCCCAGTTCCACACAGGAGCTACCCACCTGGCTTGTAGATGATACCATCTCCTCCAGAGCTAATCCCAGTGTACCAGGAATCTAGAGATCCTCCTCCCTCTGCCAACCATTCACCTGCCTTAGCTTCCTATTTCTGTACTCTCTTGCATGTTGAAATAATCTATAGTTTAGTATTCCAGAGGTCCTGCTTGCTAACTTTCTACCTTGCTTCCTAAATTCCAATTGCAGGACCACATCCCACTTCCTAGTTTTGTTGTTAGTACCATGACCTCTAACTGTTCATCCAACTGAATTTCCTGCAGCCATTCTGTGACATCCTTGACTCTGACATCAGGGAGGCAACGTACTATCATGGAGTCATGTTGACAGACACAGAAACAGCCACAGTCTTGAAGAAGGGTTACACCCGAAACATCGACTTCTCCACCTGGTGATGCTGTCTGGCTTGCTATGTTCTTCCAGCCTCCTGCTTGTTGACCATAGAAACATTTATCTCCACCTCTAATGAACAAATTCCCTATCAACTATGCCCTTGTACTCTCCTTCCTCCACTACGATGTAGTTAGGCCACCCATTGGCTTGATTCTTGGTACACTCCTCCAGAGATCCATCACCCTCACCAACATCCAGGATGGAAAGCTAGTCAGTGATCAAGACCTCCAGAGATGCATGCACTATCTGTCTGTTTCTCTTTGACTGCTTAGGTCACCTATTCCCTATTTGCCTGCTTTCCCCTACCTTGTGGTGCAACCATCTCTCTGAACATGCTATCAATGTTTTTTTTTGTGCCTCATAGATGCATCTCAGTGGCTCTCGTTGCTTCTCTCTCTATGAACCTGGGGCTCAAGCTTGTGCAGCAAGAGATGTTTCATGCTTGTGTAGGTAACAGTCTCCATGATTTCCCATGTGCCACAGGATGGGCCTTCCATTTGGCCAATACTGCCCTGACATAACTTAACTTCCACTGTAATGTTAATTTCCTTACTGGTGACATGGTGGCTCAGTAGTTGGCACTGCTGCCTCATAGCACCAGGGACCCAGGTTTGTTTCCAGCCGCAAGTGACTGTCTGTGTGCAGTTTGCACATTCTCCCCGTGTTTGCATATGTTCCCACTGGCTGCTCTGGTTTTCTCCCATGGTCCAAAGATGTGCAAGTTAGGTGATCGGCCATGCTAAATTGCCCATAGTATCCAGGGATGAATGTGCAGGGTAGGTGGGTTAGTCCTGGTAGATGCAAGGTTATGGGGTAGGGTGAGAGGGCTGGGTCTGGGTGGGATGATCTTTGGAGGGTAAGTACAGAATCAATGGACTGAATGGCCTCTTTCCACACTGTAAGGATTCTATGACTTTTACCTGAGTTACTGTAATGTACTTTTGTTAATTAAAAACTGGACATGAATAGATAGAAATTCTTCACACTTACTCACAAATCTCCCTCTCCCGTGTCAATAGATTCTTACTCTCCTTGTGCTAGATTAGCACATATTTTTGTCAAAACTATTACAATTAAATTATAGTTTCTGACAGCTCATTAACCAAGTAACTTATTAATTCCCCCGATCTCACTCTTAGACGAGTTTCTCAGAACTCCTGAAAGAAACAGAGGAAGGCCGTATACAGAAAGTCTAGCAAATGATGAGGCTGGAAGATATAAATGTGCTTCTCAAAGGTGTGTTTGGCACTACACTTTGGCTTCAATCAGGCCTCAAACCAGCAGAAATGGGAGAATATGGGGTTGTTTTGAGCTCCATCTCTCCATTCTCAGCCTAAGCTTAAAAGAAACATTGATGTGTCTAACTATCTTTTACTGTGTGGAAATTTAACTTGAAAATTCTGTCATTGTGAAAATAATGGATATCTGATCCAAAAGTGAGAAACTGCAGTATGATAGAATGATATTTATTTATCAGTAACATTTCACAAGAGTGTGATTTAACCTGCTCTGAAAACACAAATGACCTCTCAGCTTCCCATTCTGGTTATTGATAAGCAAATTGTGATTCCCACATGCGCAAGCTGACTAAACCCAAATTACCCACAGTACATCTCTTTGATAAGTGACACAATACAGGACTGCTGGAGTCCAGGATTGGTAAGTGCAATCAACAGTCTACGAGCTACATGCTTTGAGGTGTCAACGATCTTTCTCATTATTCTGTTGGCAATGTTTGCATACTATTATTTGGAGTAAGTTATTAATGTCCTTCAGAAAACTGTGTCTGGTCAGAAGGATAATATGCATGGGAATGAAATGTGAAAACAATACGTGCCCATCTTGTTTCACATGGGTATAACTGAAGTGCAATTCTATCCTTCCAGTTTATTTCATAAGTAATGACTTCCACTTATACAGGGGAATTGTTTATTCATTAAAAACTATTCCCAGTGCTATTTTCCTACTTTGAAAGATATTTCATCTTTTTGGTAACAGAATAAAGCATCACACAGAACATTTATATGCCACCTCCGAACTTATACAATCACAAATATTCAATTTTTCAGTAAATACTGAGTTGATGTTAACAATAAACTAAAATACTTTCATAGAGGCATTTCCACCATAGAAATAGTTTGAATAGAAATATTTTATTTTGGGTATTTGGTGAAGATAATTTGGAGAACAGAGGCATACCCAGTTTATTCTAAGAGTGAGAAAAAGCTAGTAACTCATGAGTAATGAAAAAAGGAAGGATTTTGCACTTCATATTGCATATTCTGCTGATTGCATTTTAAATAAAATGATGCTTTTTAATTAAGATTTAATGGAGATTATTGCAAGAGTGAACAATATGTGAACATTTCTCATTATCTCCTGTGAGATGCTTATTTCTCCTTTCCAAATGTAATTGGCTTCCACTTTGAAATTCCCCTGAGCAGGGAAGGATGATGCTCATGAGACCTTTCAGTGCCAGATACGATCACCTCTGAATATGTCAGTCACAGAGTTGGTCTGTACATGTACAGTTCTTCAATCCAGTATGGGGTCAAATAAGCCTTATAGCAGCTTATGAAATGTACGTGGAAACAAGAGCAATCAATATTCCTCCTTAAAATATCCACAGTTTGCCCTAAGTATTGCACTCTTCATGTTAGTTGACTCATTTTGCAGACTTGTTACAATATCGCTAGTTACAATTCAGATAACTTGACTTGCATGCTTTGTATGCATGGAAGTCAGTGGTAGCTTCCTGATCTAATAAAACATTGATGTAATGGTGTTATTTTTAATTGCTCTGCTGTCTTCAGGCAGTGCTGCCTCATATTTCCCCTGTGTAAAGATGGTCACCATGGTTTAGGTCCAGTAGTGACCACTAAATGGAGATTGTACATCAGAGGTCTGGTCGCTGGGTGGGCTAAGCCCACTTTGGCTGTAATGGAACAGTGGTAAAACAGAAAGAAATGAGCAGAAAATAAGATAAATTAAATTGAACGCAAGCAAGTACAGCAACGTTATGGTGGAAAGGACAATGCATTGTAAGTAGGTAGTACAGAAATGGCTGAAGGAAATTTTGAAAGGGGCCTGAGGTTAACCGATTCAACAGTCAGTGAGGTACATTTTCACTCCAGGAAAACAGCTCAACTGACTCTGATTCAGGAGATCCCAGGAGGACAGCTCATGCTGACTATTACTCATCACCAGCTTTCATTTGGTTAGTAGCCAGCAAAGTTGCAGACTACTTTGCACACATATAAAAAAGCTTACTTATCCAGTTTTGTGTTACCCTCTAGCTGCTTGAGCTGGTTGGGCCATGAGGACATGCAAGTCCACCACCAAATCAAAGCCACCTGCCAACTGGAGAAAGAATGCCTCATCTTCCGCCTTGGGACCCTTCAATCACACGGCATCAACATCAACTTCGTCTGTTTCCAGATCTCATCTCCCCTCATTTCATCCCAGATCCAAACGTCCAACTTGGCACTACCATCTTGAACTGTCCTACCCATCCATCTTCCATCCCACCTATCTGCTCCAGTCTCCCCATCGCCATCACCCCCCACCTGTATCTACCTATTGCCTTCCCAGCTACCTTCCACCCAGCCCCACCCCCATCCACTTCCCCTTCCCCATCCCCCCTATTTATCTCTTAACCCTTCCCCCTCTACATTCCTAATGAAGGGCTTATACCTGAAACTTCCTGCTTCTCAGATGCTGCCTAACCTGTTGTGCTTTGCCGGTGCAACCATTCTTGATTCTGGTTAGGCCATAAACCAAATTGGTTAGGCCTGCTGTCAATGAATTAATCATATGTAGAGCTGGGATCCATTTAAGTATTTCAAAATTATACTGGGACCTTGCATTTATCATAGGATTCTGATTCATGGAATCCATACAGTGTGAAAGCAGGCCATTTGGCCCACTAAGTATCAGAGGGGCATCCCATCCAGACCTACCTTATTCCTGCATTTCCCATGCCTAATTCATCTAGTGTGCACACCTTTGAGACTGTGTGAGGAAACCAGAGTACCTGGTGGAAACCCACACAGACAGCTGCCCAAGGGTGGAATTGAACCTAGGTTCCTGTCATTGTGAGGCAGCAGTGCTAACCACTAAGCCACAGGGCTGCCCTAATTGACATATTGTAGTTGAGGAAAACCTTGGCCCTAATCAGAGCAAAACCTACCGTCAAAAACTTTTGTTATTTTTGGAGGTCAATTGTCTTAGTCCTGGTGTCGGTAGTGGAATGTCCATTTTAAACAAAAAGGCTCTTTTGGAACACTGAAAGCAACATTGGCCAACTGAATGGCATGCTGGGAAAACTGGCCAACTGAACAGCATGCTGGGAATTAGATCATGACAGACAGATATGCAAACCCGTTACCTTGATTGATTATATTGAATAGGTGTTAATGAGACTGTGGAACTGAGATATTAAGCCAGGAAGCTTGCAGCATTTCACTGTCAAATTGAATGAAGCCAGACAGATCTGCAAGCCATTCACCCTGATTGATTATTGAACGGATTGTTGATGAGGCAATGCTGCAAGGTTTCGGATGGAACCATAGATCGGAGTTTCAGTCGAACTTGTTTTGAGACATCCAGTTCCTAGCAGTGGCCTCAAGTAATAGGGGAAATTACAATATCCAATATTGTCTTTTGTAACACCCTTCCTGAGATTAAAAACTCAATTTAAATTATGCTAATTGTATTGTCAGATCAAACTACTGCTAAGCCATGTACTCAGAAATGACATCGATAACTAGTGAAAGGAAGCTGGAGAGGTCTCACACATTGCAGAGAACATTATTTATTTAGTTATTTATTGTCACGTTTACTGACATACAGTGAAAATTTTGTTTGCTAGCAGTAAAGATATATCATAGTAAGCAGTAATGTAAAGAAGAAAAGATTTAGATGGAGGCATACAGGTAACATCACAGAGGATGCACAAGAGGGACCAACGTTAGCAAGATCAGTATTATTTGAAGCTGGAGAGTCCATTCAATAGACTAATAATGACAGGGAAGGAGTTGTCCCTGAACCTACTGATGCATGTGTTCTGGCTTCTGTATTTTCTGCCTTATGGAAGAAGTTGTAGGAGATCATTACCAGGGTGCAAAGCGTCTTTGATAATGTTGGCAGCATCTCTGCGAACCATGTAAATGGAGTCCATGCATGGGAGGTTGGTTTCCATGATGGCCTGGGCTGTGCACACCAACCTCTGTAGTTTCCCGCAGTTGCCATAACAAGCATAATACTCCTGGACAGTGTGCTTTCATTTGTGTAACTGTAGAAGTTGGTGAGGGTCCTTATGGACATGCCAAATTTCCTGAGCAGCCATTGCAACTATGTGGGAAGTCCAGCACAGGTTAAGTTATCAACTTAATGCTCTCCATTCTCTCAACTTCAGTTCTGTTGATGTAAATGGGGACATGTTCTACTCCTTTCTTACTAAAGTGAATAGTCAGTTCTTTAGTTTTGCCGACATTGAGAGAGACGTTGTTCCCGTTGCATCACGTCACCAAACCCTTCAACTCTTGACTCTGATCTCCAGCATCTGCAGTCCTCACTTTCTCCTATCTACTTACTGTTTTGGGAAGCACACATTGGAAAATAAAACTGACCCATCTAACGTACTCGAACTGTAGTATTTTCAGTCAATATTTGGAAATGTAAAGCCCCCCCATAACAATTGCCATCATCTTTGCTATCCTTTCCTCTATATCTCTAGAATTATTCAGTGATCTATAGAAAACTCCCAACAGGGTGACTTCTCCTTTCTTGTTTCTAACCTCAGCCCATGCTACCTCAGTCACCGAGTCTTCAAACATCCTTTCTGCCACTGTAATACTGTCCTTGGCGAACAATGCCACATCTCCCCCTCTTTTACCATCTTCTCTGTTCTTACTGAAATATCTAAATCCCAGAACCTGCAACAACCATTCCTGTCCCTGCTCTATCCATGTCTCCAAAATGAACACAACATCAAAGTCCCAGGTACCAACCCATGCTGCAAGTTCACCAACCTTATTCCGGATGCTCCTGGCATTGAAGTAGACTCACTTCAAACTCCCTTTTTGTATTTGATTCATCATTGTTAGATATACTTATGGTGGTGTTGTCAGCGAACCTATAGATGGCATTTGTTTGAAATTTGGCAACACAATTGTGGTGTTCAGGGAGTACAATGGGGCCTGAGGACACCTCCTTGGGGGGCTCCAGCGTTAAGTGTTATCGTGGAGGAGGTGACTTTGTCTATCTGTACAGATTGTGATCTGTGGGTCAGAAAGCTGAGGATTCATCTGCAGACAATGGAGCTGTGACCAAAATCATGGAGTTTTGAGATCAGTCTGGAAGGGATAACGGTGTTGAAGGTGGAGCTGTAGAGAGTGACCAGGAGTCTGACATAGGTGTCTTTGTTGTCCAGATGCTCCATTGTGTTTCAGTGATAATAATTAGAATTAGCTTTTTTGTCACATATACTCAAATGAGTTCAGTGAAGTTTATAAGTCACTACTCACAACCATTTTAGGTACAAACGTACCTAGGCATAGCTTCTTCAATTACAAGATCTTAGAAAATAGAAAAATAAAAACTCTAGCATTGCAGAAATAAAAGGTCAGAACAATGCTATTGGCACCTTGCCTCCAGCCCTCACCGGGCCTTGGCTCCAGACAGTGCTGGACTCATCTTGAGGTTCACAAGGCTGGGAGATTGCTCTGGGATCACCTCAAGACCAGGAGTCCACACTGAGGTCATGCCAGGCCAAGAAACTGCCATATACCTCAGGGAAGACTACCACACTGTGCTGGGAGGCTGCTACACTAGTAATAAACCATATGTCATGGTAAATCACAAGTATAAAATGAGTCCTACTAAGTACGCAACTAGATCAGACCATAAAAAAATGAAGCATACGCTTGGATAATCACTTTAGGAGTTCCTCAGGGTAGTATGCTTGGCCCAACATCTTCAGCATCTTTATCAATGACCACTTGTCCATCTTATGTTCAGAATTAGGATGTTCTCTGATGTTTGAACAGTGTTCTATATCATTTAAAGCTCCTGATGTCATGAGATAGTCTGGGACCATATTCAGAAAGATCTAGATATCATTCAGGCTTGGGCTTAAAGGTGGCAAGTGACATTCATAGCACACAACTGCCTGGGAATGACCATCTCCAACAAGAGAGAATGTAAGTACCTTCTCTTGATGTTCAATGACACTATCATTATTAAATTCCCGACTGGTTAATATTGACAAGAAACTGAACTGGACTAGTCATGTACATATTGTGGTTCTAAGAGCAGGCCAGAGGCTAGGAATCCTCACCTCCTGACTCCCCAAAGCCTGCAAGGCACAAGTCATGAATGTGATGGGCTGCAGCTCCAACAACAGTCAGTAAGTTTGACACCAGGTCAAAGCTTCTCTTTGATTTGAACCAAATCCATGACATTTCATTTTCTGCATTACTGATGCACACTGGCAGCAGTATGTTCTATTCCAAGATACACTGCAGCAGCTTGCTCAAATTTCTTGAGTATGAGTCTGGTCCCATAAGGCCTTGAGATCTGCAACTGTTCACAGAATGTGCTACAAGCCTAAGCTCATTGCTTAGCTTTCTTGATAATGGTGCCCACAGTTGAGACGACCATGGTTTTCACCCCAGTGGCACTGGTTGTTACTGTGATGACACCTGGTAGCATTGCAATGGTAGTGTTGATTGTCAGCTGAGCTATTGTTGTCATGTGTGTTGTGGAGTCCTATTAACTCTTCCTTTTCTGAGAATCTGCCACAGTTGTTCCAGATGTGGTTGTTGCGCCAGTGTCAGAATTGGTGCTGGTTCCTGTTTTTGTTCTGGTCACAAATTCAATCTTTGTCCATTTCTTCATGGTTTTCTGTATTTTGTCCATTTCGATTTTCTGAGCCTTGGCTAAAGCTACGTAGTTTGAATTCTGTGACATCCATGGTGGTCAAACATGTCCATTGTGTAGTTTGTACCCTCAACAGTGCTTTCCAAATGCATCCTGTGTACCACACAGAAGTATGAAGGAGTTGATAGAAGAGATTGATGAGAGGGGAGATGGTCATGATACCTTTCCTGGGTTATGAATGGAGATGCAAATGTTGGACTGGGGTGTACAAAGTTAAAAAGCACACAACACTAGGTTATAGTCCAAGAAGTTTATTGGAAGCAGCAGCTTTCAGAGCACTGCTTCTTCACAACCACCTGATGAAGAAGCAGAGCTTCAAAAGTTAGTGCTTCCAAATAAATCTGTTGAACTATAACCTGATTTTGTATGATTTTTAACTTTGTTACTGGGTTAGTCATCCAGTGTCCAGCTTATTATCCTGGGGCTAAGTTTTCAAGTCTCACTGTGGCATCTGGTAGCATAAATTTGACTGATAAATATGGAATATAAAGGCCATGACAGCTATCATTGATCATTGTGAAAAAAACCATCTGATTCAATAATGCCTTTTAAGGAAGGAATACTCCCATTATACCTCTTGTAGAGGCAAAAAAATTGCAGATGCTGGAATTCAAAATAGACAGACAGGAATGGTTGCGGGAATTGAAAAGGGCGGTGACTGGGAGATCCGGGTGGCCCCTGTGGGTGTTGCTGCGATGCTTGATGAGCCCTTCCCTAAGTTTACGTTTGGTCTCCCCAATGTTGCTTTTCAGACTGGAGGTCTGTGACAATTGGTATGCCATAAGGATTGGTGCTGGGTCCACTGCTTTTTGTTATTTATATAAATGATTTGTGAAATAGGAGGTGTAGGTAGTAAGTTTGCAGATGGCAACAAAATTGGAAGTATAGTGGACAGCGAAGAAGATTACCTCAGAGTACAACGGGATTTTGATCAAATGGGCCAACATGCCAAGGAGTGGCAAGTGGAGTTTAATTTAGACAAGTGCGTGGTGTTGCATTTTGGAAAGGCAAATCAGGGCAAGACTTATACACTTAATGGTAATGTCCTGGGGAGTGTTACTGAACAAAGAGACCTTGGAGTGCAGGTTCACAGTTTCTTGAAAGTGGAGTCCTAGGTAGATAGGATAGTAAAGAAGCCGTTTGGTATGCTCTCCTCTATTGGTCAGAGTATTGAATAAAGGAGTTGGGAGGTCATGTTGCGGCTGTACAGGACATTGGTTAGGGCACTTTTGGAATATTGCGTGTAATTCTGGTCTCCTTCCTACCGGAAGGATGTTGTGAAACTTGAAAGGGTTCAGAAAAGATCTACAAGGATGTTGCAAGGGTTGGAGGATCTGAGCTACTGGGAGAGGCTGAATAGGCTGGGGCTGTTTTCCATGGAGCGTGAGAGGCTGAGGGGTGACTTTATAGAGGTTTACAAAACTATGAGGGGCATGGATAGGGTAAATAGACAAAGGCTCTTTCCCTGGGTAGTGGAAGTCAAAACTAGAGGGCGTATGTTTAAGGTGGTTGAGGCTGCTACAATTACAACATTCAAAAGGCATCTGGCTGAATATTAGAATAGGAAGCTTAAGAGGTTTATGGTCCAAATGCTGGCAAGTGGGACTAGATTTATTTTGGATATCTGGTCAGCATGGACGGGTTGGACTGGAAGGTCTGTTTTCCTGCTGTATAGCTCTATGGCTGCAACTTCAAGAAATCAACTCACCACCATCCCCTCAGAGGTAATTAGGAATGGACCACATAGGTTGGTATAGCCAATGATGCCCAGCTTTCATAAATGCATGTGCATGCAACATGCGTTTACACTGGTTGTGATTTTTTTCCTCATTCTGTGTTGATGCTTGTGTCAGACCTGGCTTTTTATTCAATAGTTGTGCAGTTCTTCTGACAAGATTTCTGAGTGAATGTATGGCACAATTCGAATGTTCTCAGCAGATCTGGCCTTGTGTTTGGGTAAAGCATTCCATCTAATCCAGCTGGATCAGTGAACTCGAGCCATTGTAGAAGCTGCACATTTAAGCTGAAATTAAAATTGATACCAAGCTACAGAAAGTATGTACTGAAGGGATTTGGCTGTGATTCAGCTCTACCAGATGCTGCAGTGGAATATGGCAGCTTTGAATCTCGAGAGGCTTTCAGCAGGCAAAGAAAGCAAAGGAAACAGCTTACAGAACAAGTGCACTAAAGTGTTTTGTAATTCCGCATTTTGAATATTATTTCCATCTAAATCTCGTAGCAGTAATCTCTCAGCTCAAGGATCAGATAACGAATTGCTGTTAGAGGTAAATTTGAATATAAGAGACTGGCTACACATCATTTCTGTTATGTTGAGAAGAATGACATTGTTATTCCAATGTCTGAGTATGTGTATACTCTTCACTAGAATTAGAAACAATAAACAAAAATAAGAAAGTAATGTGTTGAACAATGAACGAGATTGATATGACATCTAATTCCAAATAAAGTGACTTGATAAATGTTTGATTTAAAGCAAATGCAAAATCTTCACACATTGAATCCAAGCATTTCTAAAGCATGCGCTCCGGGGAATAAATATATTTGGTTTGACAGGATTACCTAGATTTGTGGAGAGAAATCAGAGTTCACGTGACCCTTTTTCAGAGCTGCAGTTTTTAGGTTGTCAATTCTATGTAAGATACTCTTAACGCCATCACAGAATATCTGTGTATACTTCCCTCAGAGATTGCATGACCCAAATGAAGAAACACTGTGGAAGTTGTGTCCTGACCCTTGTACTTAAAGATGGCCACGGCTCAAGATTCTGCTGCCCCTTGAAACTACAATCTGACAGTGACAAGTCCCCAGTGCAGGGCAGTGACCATCTCCAACAAGAGATTGACTTTAAAAGGCTTTACCAACACTGCGTTCCTGATTAATTGTTTACCTGAGACTGAGTCCATCACCTTAAGCATTCACTACCTTCATGGCTGATATATTTAGTGACAACAGTGTGGACCATCTACTATATGGGGCGTGGGACGGCATGGTGGCTCACAACACTAGGGACACAGGTTCGATTCCAGCCTCGGGCGACTGTGTGGAGTTTGCACATTCTCCCCGTAGCTGTGCGGGTTTCCTCCGGGTACTCCAGTTTCCTCCCACAATCCAAAGATGTGAAGGTTAGGTAACTTGGCCATGCTAAATTGCCCATAGTGTTCAGGGATATGTAGGTTAGGTGCATTAGTCAGGGGTAATATGGTAGGAAAATGGGTCTGGGTGGGATACTCTTCAGAGTGTCGGTGTGGACTTGTTGGGCCAAACAGCCTGTTTCCACACTGTAGGGATTCAATGATTCTACATTGCACTGCAGCAACGTGTCAAGTCTTTTTTGAAAGCACCTTCCAAACGTGCCATCTTTACCACTTAGAAGAACAAGGGCAGCGAATACTTGGGAGCATCACCAACTGCAAGTATCCTGTCAAGTCACATTCTACCGTGACTTGAAACCATATTGCTGTTCCTTTAGTGTCACTTGATCAAAATGCTAGAACTCACCACTGTGAGAGCATCTTCATCCTATAAATTGCACATGCTCGGTGATACTCAAGGACAGGAGGGGTGTCTAATACTTGCTAACCTGGTCAGACATGACCACATACTGAGAATGAATATAAAATATCTCTATTGTTATTTGTCAGAAAACACTGCAGGTTCAATTAGTAGCGCTCTCACTTTTAACCAGAAGATTGTGGATTCAAATCCCATTTCAGAGATTTAAGCACAAAACATAAGTTGACAATTTGCATCACTGTGGCAGTGTTAGATTGTCAGAGATCTCATCGTTAAGATAAGGTGTTAAATTGAGGTCCCAGTTGCTCTCTCAGGTGATAAAATCTCTCAAGGTACTAAACTAAGACGAACAGAGGGAATATTCCCAGATGTTGGGTCATCGATTATCTCACAAGGAATATTATCTAAGATCACATATTGTCTGGTCATCATTTCATTGTTTCTTGTGGGAGCATTCTGTGAGCAAATTGTTTGCAGTATTTCTTACATTATGAGAATGACTGCACTTCAACAGGGATCGAATGGCTCTACAGTACTGTCCGACTTCCTGAGGTCAGGACAGTTGAATATTTACGTCCAGGATCAGTGCAAACTCAAGATAAAATAGATGTGCAATTATAAATGTGAACATTTTATTCATACTAAGGGACCATATCTATTTTCAAACTTAGTTGAGAATACAAGATTGAAAATTTGACTAGGATGCCCATAACCTTGCATTAACCTTATTGTTATATAAAATAGCAAGGGTATTGGCTGCATTATCTACAACTGTCACTAGATGGTGCAATGTGTACACAAAATGCATTCCTAAAATGTTATGAGTAATAAAATGAAATTCTTAGGCCCATTTTGTCTTATTGCTTGTCAACACACAACCCTCCTTCACAGAATCATATGCCAGAGAATCGGGTGTACATAGGAACAGGAATAGGCCATTCAGTCCCTTTAGTCTGTTCTGCCATTCAATGACCTCATGGCTGATATGTGGCCTAACTTCATATCCGTGCTGTGGACCCACTTCTGTTCATACCTTTGCTTAAAAAAAAATATCTCTCTCTGATTCAAAATAAACAACTGATCTATCATCCACTGTGATTTGTGGAAGAGAGTTCCAAACATTTGGAAGTGTCTATGTGCAGTGCATGGAGCTCCTTAACTTCTGGTGATGAAAAGACCAAAAACCCGAAGAATTGGATGAAATGAACATTATATGTTTCTGTGATCTGCAATTCACAAGACAGTACTGAAGAGGCCGGATTGCTGGATTACAGTATCCACACAATGTTGTGTGGTAGATTGCTAATTCCTTCTGCAACATATAAGATGACTGTGGGCTTTAATATTCTTGACTATGTGACATGCAAAAGTATTTAATAACTATGGTGTGGCATAAATTCCTTATTTAATGATTAATTGCTTTAACTGTGGGTGCATAAAATAGAGCAATTACTGTAATGTCTATGTATAACATTATGGCACTGAACCAATATTCCTGAAAGGTCAAGCAATAATCCAGAGAACATGAGTGAGATAAATCCACAAAGGCTGGTATTCTGTCACCAAATCACCCTTTATTCACATGTGGAGAGTCCTTGACATTGATCCAGCTCCCTCAGAGCCAGCTCTCAGAGTGCCCCGAACCTCTGACACTCCTGTTTATTTTTTTTTAAGGGCAATGCTGCATGATCAAACAGTGAAGGGGAGGGCGACAGTCCTGTTTTTTTTTCATTCCCACACTACCGCCTAACCGCGGTAGTGCTTATTTTTTCCCCCAGCACCCATGGCATGTGTGTGAAGGTGTGAGACACAAAGTGCACAAATCTTTATTCAATTTCCACCACCAGGAAGATAGGAAAACACCCGGGTGGCCAGTGACAAGCAGTGCCCTTCACATCAAAGGACAGTGCTGTGTGATCAACAGTCCCAAACAGGAATACCTGGCTAGCCTCATTACAATCACTACAAGCCCACTTTGTATTCAGTTTTGTAATTGATAAACAACAGAATGAAAGACATCTGTTAACTTGGCAGATTGTGGTTAAAAAACCCAGCAGTTTTACTGGTGTCCTATGGGATGGAACCCTGCCAATATTACCTGCTCGGGAATGTATGTGACCCAAATGTTTACAATTGCCGTCTGTGATGTGGTTTAGTTGTATTAATCAGAAGTTCAAGAAAAGCGCTCAATGTCACTGTTTTGGATAATTAGGGATGAATAATGAAAATTGAAATAATAGTGAAAGCTGGCCTTGTCAATGATCTGGATGTTCTATCAATTATTCTATTTCTTAAAAAGTTGCTAAATGGTTAAGTGCACATAAAATGCAGCATATTATTTAAAAAAAAGACAAACTCCAAAGTTTTCCAGTTGTCTCCTGATTAAATTGTTTTAAAGATCAAAACTTCCAATTTTGCTCAACTAATATTCATATTTAACTGGCACCTCCAAACCAATATTCATAAGACATTCTTCTTGTAGTTTTCTTGGTTCTTAAAAGCTGAGTTGAGTACAATTAATCCAATATTTTCAACAGCAAATGATATTACCACACATACAAAGGTTTAAATTGAGCTGGTCCATTTTCATTTTCTAACTCACTGTTTCAGTGGTGTAAATCTGGAAAAGATATTTCAATTGCACTGTTAGTGAAAATAAACAATTTGAAAATTTTTTGAAAGAAAAAGGCACAAGTAAGAATTTGTTTCGGTTGTCTGATGATATTTTTTTCTGCACGGTTGCTTCCTCTCTCCTCCCATGAATTTATTCAGGGATACAGCTTTATTGGCATGAATACCTCTTTATCCCCTTGATATATCACCTTTATCATCTTACTAAAGCCAGGCCAGTCTGCAGGATGAGCTCAATCTGTCAGTGAACACCTTCAATTGCTTAAAAGGCATTGTCAATCCATTTAAAATCAAGCCCTGGGAAAATCCAGGACTGTTACCTGAAATTGCAGTATCCATACTTTCCAACAGGGGTCAGTAGATGGTCATAGCAGGAATCATCCAGGCTGAAGGGTTAATTGCCTCCGCTCTGAGGGATGCTGTGATCACTAAGCACAGAGCAGGAATCAGAAAGGACTTGAATTGCTTAGTGCAAAACCATGCTGAGAATTCATCCACCATGGGCAGTTGCACAGAGCCACATTTGCACTTGTATTTCAGTTTAATCTGAACATCAGAGCAGCAGTAGGCCGTTCAGCCTGTCAAGCCTGTTCTGCATTCAAGTAGATCACGGCTGGTTCAATGCTGTGTTATTAAGAGAATATAAGACAATGCAATCCTCAGTGTCACTTGGTTAAATTGAAGACCTATACACAGCTCAGATCATAAGCAAAATACTACAGATGCTAGAAATCTGAAAAAAAAGCATCAGATTTTGCCAGACCTGCTGAGTTTCTCCAACATTCTCTGTGTTTGTTATAGATCAGAACATAACTGAAGCACTATTTTAAGGTAGGACAGCTGCCCTAAGGTAAATCAAGTCCTTACCAGAAGGCAAAATGCTGTGATAATGCTGAAAGGTGCATTCAGGAATCATTTGTTTGTGTAAAGATTGACCATCACTTGGGGACAATTCTCCAGACTGGTTACAGATCAAAAATCATACATCCCATCAAATGTACAGTGAGATAATGTGCTGGAAATAAAGATCTAAATGTTTAATTCAGGATGGGAGAAGGAAGGTGGGAAAGGTAGCCTCTGTTAAATTTATCTATCTCATCATGTTGTGAGGACCCAATAGCATAATTACGGTCTCCAGCACTGACAAACTATGGGCAGAATTTCTCATATGGTGTGGTTTCCTGAACAGCAACCTGATCATAGCCAGGTAGTGCTCCGAGCTGTGAAACCAGGGCTTCTGGCTGTCATTCAGGATGTATAAGTCTCACCTCAAACAGTTCCCTGACAATTGGATTGGCCTGGAGCCCTCTATCTCAGTGACGTTAACCACTGAAACTGGGAGTACAAGCAGTTTCTGGGACCTAAATCTTGGAGTTTCATGACAGGGAGGGCTTTAGAGGTGTGGGGTTGGGCTGATGGTAGGGAAGTGAATGTAGAAGGGAAAATGGGTGTCCTGAGAGAGAGGCTGGGGGAGGAATAGCACTTATGGGCTTCAGAACTTGTTAGAGGGGGTGCCCAATATGGAAAGAGGTCCTGCAAGGGAAATGTCCTCCTTTCAAGTCCAAGGACAGAGTGGGGGGGGGGGGGGGGTGGGGGGGGGGGGGGGGGGGGGGGGGTGGTGGTTGGTGGTGGAGGTGTGGGCTTCACCAGCCTTTCCCCGCCATTCCTCATGAAAACATACCTTCCTTCCATTGACTCCATCTCCATTTCCTGCTGCCTCAGGAAAGTAGCCAACAAAATCAAGGATCCCTTCCACCCCAGTTAATCTCACTTCCACTCTCTTCCATCGGGTAGGAGATACCAAAGACTAAAATCATTTACCAACAGATTTAAGAACACCTTCTTTCCCACTGTTATTAGAAATATGAATGGACTTCTCATATATTAGAGTTGATCTTTCTTTGCACCTTCTTTGCAGCTCTAAGACTATATTCTGCATTCAGTTCTATTACCCTGATGTACTGATGTAAGGTATGATTTGTCTGGTTAGCATGCAACACAATACTTTTCACTGTATCTCGGTACATAAGAGTCATAGAGTCATACAGCACAGAAACAGACCCTTTGGTCCAATCAGTCCATGCTGTCTATAATCCCAAACTGAACTAGTCACACCTGCCTGAAGTTGGCCTATATCCCTCCAAATATTTCTTATTTTTGTAATTTCTACATGTCTTATAAATGTTGCAACTGTACCCGCATTCATCACTTTCTCTGGAAGTACGTTCCGTACATGACTCACTCTCTGTGTGAAAACTGTGCCCCGAAAGTCTTTTTAAAATTTTGTTCCTCTAACCTTAAAAATATGCCCTCTCGTTTTGACATCCTTCCCCTGCAAGAAAAGACACCTACCATTTACTTTACCTCTTCCCCTCATGATTTTGTAAACCTCTATAAGGTTACCCCTCAATCTCCTACATTCCAGTAAAAATTGTCCCAGCCTATCCTTATAACTCAAACTCTCCATTCCTGGCAGCATCCTGGCAAATCTCTTCTAAACCCTCTCCAACTTAATAAAATCCTTCCTATAACATGGCAACCAGAACTGGACACAGTACTCCAGAAGAGACCTCATCAATATCTTGTCCAACCTTAACATTGCAAAGGTATGAGAAATGAAGGAAAGCATGTCAAACACCTTATTAACCACCCTATCTATATGTAATTAGATTCCCTACAGTATGGAAACAGACCCTTCGACCCAACAAGTCCACATTGACCCTCCAAAGAGTAATCCACCCAGACCCATCCCCCGCCCTATACATACCCCTGACGAATGAGCCGAACACCATGGGCAATTTAGCAAGGCCAATTCACCTGACTTGCACATCTTTGGATTGTGGGAGGAAACCTGCGCAGACACAAGAAGAATGTGCAAACTCCATATAGACAGTTGCCCAAGGCTGGAATCAAACCTGGGTCCCTGGTGCTGTGAGGCAGCAGTGCTAACCACTGAGCCATCGTGTCACCCTATGTCATAAAAACTTCAAAGAATTATGTATCTGAACCCCGAGGTCACTCTGTTCTACAACACTACACAAAGCCCTACTTTTACATAGAAACACAGAAAATAGACACAAGAGTAAGCCATTCAGCCCTTCAAGTCTGCACCACCATTCAATATGACCATGGCTGACCATGTAATTCAGTCTCCCATTCCCACCCTCTCTCCAAACCGTTGACCCTTCTAACCACAAGGCCACGTCCAGCTCCCTTTTGAATATAATCTAATGAAAAGGCCCCAATAGCTTCCTTTGGGAAAGAATTTCAGAGGTTCACAACTCTGAGTGAAGAGTTCCTTCCTCTTCTCAGTCCTGAATGGCTTGTCCCTTATTCTTAGACTGTGACCCTTAGTTCTGAATTTCCCCAACATCAGGAACATCTAGCCTGTCCAGTCTCATCAGGATTTTCTATGTTTCTATGAGATTACCCCCTCATTCTTCTAAATTTCAGTGAGTACCAGCTCAGTCAATCCAATCTTTCCTCATATGTCAGTCCTGCCATTGCAGTAGTCAGTCTGGTGAACCTTCATTGGACTCCCTCAATAGCAAGAATGTTCTTCCTCAGACTGTGAGACTAAAACTGAACACAATACTCAAGGTGTGACCCCACCAAGACCCTGTACAACTGTAGCAATACGTCCTTACTCCTATACTCATGACCTCTCACTGACTATCTTGGCCGACCCATTGTCTCAGCATGCTCCTGTCCCACTGAACTCATTTCTACCTACCTCGACACTGTCCTATCCTCCCTAGTCCAGGGACTCCCCACATATGTTCGAGACACCACCCATGCCCTCCACCTCCTCCAAGACCTCCGTTTCCCTTGCCCCCAACTCCTCATCTTCATCATGGATATCTAATCCCTCTACACCTCCATCTGCCATGACCAGGGCCTCCAAGCCCTCTGTTTCTTCCTCTCCCGACGTCCCCAACAGTACCCTTCCACCGACACTCTCATTCGTCTGGCTAATTACACCAGCACCACTCCTCACCTCTTCCTCCGCTACATTGATGACTGCATTGGTGCCACCTCGTGCTCCCGCGAGGAGGTTGAGCAATTCATCAACTTCACCAACACATTCCACTCTGACTTTAAATTTACCCGGACCATCTCTGACACGACCCTCCCCTTCCTGGACCTCTCCATCTCCATTAATGATGACCGACTTGACACTGACATTTTTTGCAAACCCACCGACTCCCACAGCTACCTGGATTACACCTCTTCCCACCCTACCTCCTGCAAAAATACCATCCTGTATTCCCAATTCCTCTGCCTCCGCCGTATCTGCTCCCAGGAGAACCAGTTCCACCACAGAACAC
>NC_057712.1:107875419-107896868 GCF_004010195.1 Chiloscyllium plagiosum | reverse complement strand
CACCTTCATCCCTTCCCCCACTCACCTATTGTACTCTATGCTTCTTTCTCCCCACCCCACCTCCTCTCACTTATCTCTCCACCCTTCAGGTTCTCTGCCTGTATTCCTGATGAAGGGCTTTTGCTCGAAACGTCAATTTTACTGCTCCTCGGATGGTGCCTGAACTGCTGTGCTCTTCCAGCACCACTCTAATCTAGACTCTC
Source organism: Chiloscyllium plagiosum (assembly GCF_004010195.1). Classification (NCBI taxonomy): domain Eukaryota; kingdom Metazoa; phylum Chordata; class Chondrichthyes; order Orectolobiformes; family Hemiscylliidae; genus Chiloscyllium; species Chiloscyllium plagiosum. Next base: position 107,896,665 of record NC_057712.1, on the reverse strand, counting down.
GCTATGAAGGCCAGCATGCCATTAGCTTTCCTCATTACCTGCTGCACCTACATGCCAACCTTCTGTGACTGTTCTACAGTGACACCCAGGTCTCGTTACACTTCACCTTTCCTAAACTGCCACCATTCAGATAATAATCTGCCTTCCTGGTTTTGCCACCAAATTGGATAACCACACATTTATTCACATTATATTGCATTTGCCACATATTTGCCCACTCAGCCAGCCTGTCCAAGTCACCCTGCAGTCTCTTCGCATCCTTCTTACAGCACTGCCACCCAGCTCAGTGTCATCAGCAAATTTGGAAGTATTTTACTTGTGTAAGTCCTGCCCTTGTTTGTTTTACCAAAATGCAATACCTCATATTTATCCAAATTAACAATTGCCTATACTGTTAGGTGCATTAGTCTGAGGGGGGTGGGTTGCTCTTCGGAGGGTCAGGTGTGGACTTGTTGGGCTGAAGGGCCTGTTTCCACACTGTAGGAAATCTAATCTAATCTAAACATGTGACAGTAATAGATCAAAACAAATCACCTTTCCCTTTCCATTCTCTAAGTTGACGCGACACATAAGCCCTAACTGGTATGAGGGTATGCCCCACATGGAACTGCAGATGTTCAGGTGCGGCAGGCCACATAGGGAGTTTTACAGCCCTCACTGCCTGGAAACCTGCCAACCAGACAATTCTGATCCATTTTCTGAAAAGGTCTGTACCAACTCTTAATCCCACTATTTTGTCCTCTGTCCCAGGACTACTTCAAACATTTATTTAACTGCCCCTTAAAAGATGCAACAGCCTTGAGTCTATTATTCACAGCTGTAAAGCATTCCATGTTTGAGCACTGCTTTAAATGAAGCCATTTCTTTTTACCAGCCATTCCTTGACAAGTTTAGATTGATGATCCATTGTCACTGACTTCCCGACCAAAGGAAATAATCTTTCTTGAGTCACCATACCAAAATCCTTCACAATTTAAAACATTTGCAATAAATCTCTCCTTAGTGTTCACTGCAGTGAAGATAATCTTCATATCTCAACTCTCCTTTAAAGCTGAGGGAGGCATTTTATTTTCCCTCGTCTTGTGGAATCCGGATGGGATGGGGGGTGCGGAGGTTGTGTCATAAAAAGTAAAGCCCAAATGAATTGCCCATTCACTTCCTGCCCTCTCTGAGTGACTGCAGTGCTCTTGTGGTGAAGTGGTAATGTCCCTATCCTTGGGACCAGGAGGCCTGGGTTCAAGGCCTGCTCCAGAGGTGTGCTATCACATGTCTAAACAGATTACTTAAAAATACCCACAAGTGGCGAACAGGTCTATGCTATTATGCTGGAGGGTTCTTGTGGTGCAGTAGTCGTCTCTCTACCCCTGGGCTATGTCTAACCTCCTCCAGGGATGTATGAGAAAATGTCTGAACAGGTTGATTAAAAGTATCTACAGTGTTATGTTCATTTGGAGCTCAAAGGACCACGTGCTAGGTCTCTATTTTGGGATTTTATTCACAAATTATGGTCAAGATTACGCTGATTTTACGAAGAGATTTTGCTCAAATTTACACTCAATTTGTATGTCAGCGAATACAGAAACTGCAATGACCCAAGACAATTGGACAGTAAACTAAAAATGATTTGAAAATCCTTAATATATTTGAGAGATACAAACAGGTGCAGTTTTATTAACAGCTGAAAGTGGCCATGCAAGTAGATGGAGTGGTTAAGAAGGCATATGGCGTGTTTGCCTTTAGTGGTTGGGGCATTTAATACACAAGTCAGGACGTCATGTTGCAGCTTTATAAGATTTTGGTTAGGCCACACTTAGAGTATTGCATTCAATTCTGGTCACCACATTACAGGAAGGATGTGAAGGCTTTGGGGTGCAGAAGAGGTTTACCCAGATAGTGCCTCGATTAGATGGTATGAGTGATAAGGAGAAGTGTTTTCTCTGGAGCAGCAGAGTGTGGGGGAAGACTTGGTAGAAGTCTATAAAATTATGAGATACATAGATAGAGTTGATGGGCAGAACCTTTTTCCAAAGAGTTGAAATGTCTAAAACTAGGGTGCATGCATTTAAAGGGCCTTTATCAGGAATACAGACAGAGTGCCTGTAGAGTGGAGAGAAAAATGAGAGGCGGGGTGGGGGTGTGGAGAAAGTAGCATAGAGTACAATAGGTGAATGGGGGTGGGGATGGAGGTGATAGGTCAGAGAGGAGGGTGGAGTGGATAGGTGGAAAAGAAGATAAGCAGGTAATACAGGTCATGACGGTGGTGCTGAGCTGGAAGGTTGGAGCTGGGATGAGGTGGAGGAAGGGGAAGTGAGGAATAGTCCTGAAATCTCACATGGTTAGCAGCCAAGTACTAATTCCAGTGGGAGAACAGGCTTTCAATTTTCAACAAGGTTCATCAGTCCCAATTTCTTTACCACAAAGGGCTGTCAAGACTGGGTTGTTCAGTATATTCAAAGCTGGGATACACAGATGTTTAAGCGCTCCAAGAAATCTGGCGTAATGGGGATAAGGCAGAAGAGTGGAGTTGGGGATTATCAGACCAGCCATGGTTTTGAATAGTGAAGCTAACTTGATGGGCCAAATGGCCTATGTCTTATGGCATTATGGTCTTGTATGTATCCTGTCCTACCCCACTCCTCTCAGAACCAACCCTGTAATCTTTAGCCCACAACCCTGATTAACCTTCTACATGACCTGTGTGGATGTAGTAGCCTTTCAATACTGGGGCATCTAAAACTGCATAGAGATTCATAAATCCCAGATGGAAGACAGAGGCAAGAGTTAATGATATAGGCCATTGATCCTGTTCTACCCTACAGTAACACCTTTGACCCTAAATCTAGTTTTCTGCCTACTCCCAATTTCCTTTAATCCCCTGAGAGATCAAAGGTCTATCTATCCCAGCCAACCCGGCACAACTATGGGGCATCTGCAGTCTTTTAGGCTAGAGAATTGTCAAGAATTCACATGTTTCTCAGTGATTCATCATCCTGGCTGTGGAATCCTGAACTCAGATTCACTGTCTTAGATCAGCGGAGATCTGGTCGGACTGAAATCTAAAGACATTTCTTCACTCAAAGGGATGGAATTCCCCATCTCTGAGGACTGTGGATGTTCCATCATTAAGTGTATTCCAGGCTTTAGAACTCTTCAGGAATCAAGAGATATAGAGAACCAGCAACAGCATTCAGACCAAAGGTCATCTGTGATTGTATTGAATGGTTGAGCAGGCTTGTTGGATCTACTCCTTCTCCTGTTAATCAAGTTCAGTCTGAAATGATTGATCCTTATCGTGTGACTATGCCTTTTTGTTCTATGTTGCTACCAGGATGCTGCCCCTAAACAGGATTTTGCTCTGAATTGACTGCCACAATGATGGTGACAGAGCAGGAGAAGCTCAGGGAAAGGTCCGAGGGTAGATGATTCTGCAAATTTTATGGCAAACTAAAAGTTTTGGTTAATTTCTTTTGTCATTGTTTGCTGTTAGTCCTGAAACTTCTCCTGGTTGTTAAGAGTTAAAGATTAACATTGAGGTGTCAGTAATGCAAATACTTCAAGCAACAGCTGCGATAAATTAATGGGCTGCTTTATTAGTTTAAAGCTGGTGAAATAAAGTTATTTTCCTCAGAGATTGACCTTGACAACATTTATTGTGCAAGGAATATTGAAATGAAGATGTGATTTAGATGTGTTCTACTATTTAAGGGTTTAGTTCTGGTGTCCTTCAGAAGGAGAATGGACATTACGTCAGATTAAATATTGCTGCACCATATTTAACATGTCTTATTCTATATGGCAGCTCCCAACAGATTTGTCTATAATGTATATTTCAAATAATTGCTTTAAACAACTTGGAATGTAGCCAGAAATTGGGGCAGATTGATGTTGTTCACCATTGATCAAGGTGAGTCATATGCATGTTGGAGACACATTGCCACTTTGGCTACTGCAGAGTCTGCATTACATACACCCAGGTAACATGAGTCAGGCAGAAAGTAAAACTCTTCTTGTCTCATCAACATGCTTTAATCTCAAGTAGAGAAAGCTTGACTGGGTGAGACAGTGATTACCACTGCTGCTTCGCAACGCCAAGGAACAGGGTTCGATTCCAGCCTTGGGTGACTGTCTGTGTGGAGTTTGCACATTCTCCCTGTGTCTGCGTGGGTTTCCTCGAGATGCTCCAGTTCCCTCCTGTGGTCCAAAGATGTGCAGGTTAGGTGGATGTGCCGTGAGACATGCATAGATGGGTCATGGGTCTTGGTGGAATGCCTTCAGAGAGGCTGAAAGGGCTGCTTCTACACTGTAAGGATTCTATTATTCTATGACTGAATTAGTAAACATTACAGGGATATATGGGTAAAAACAATGACTGCAGATGCTGGAAACCAGAATCCAGATTAGAATGGTGCTGGGAAAGCACAGCAGTTCAGGCAGCATCCGAGGAGCAGTAAAATTGACGTTTTGGGCAAAAGCCCTTCATCAAGGGCTTTTGCCCGAAACGTCAATTTTACTGCTCCTCGGATGCTGCCTGAACTGCTGTGCTTTTCCAGTGCCACTCTAATCTGGATTAGAGGGATATATATAGATAGTAAATACAAGTATGTACACCCAAAATACACAAACAGGCGTTGTTGATGATGAGCTGGCTCAGGATTGATGGGCTCTCTTTAAGCTATATTGTTCTTTCTTTTCTTATTCTCAAAGCTACTCAAAATGGTGCTGGATTGTGGCGACAGTGGAAAAACTGTTTTACTGTTTTTCTCACTGTAAAATATACATGTCAATAAAATCATTCATTCACATACCTGTTCTCAAATTAACATTGGTATAAAGGAGGACTGTCGTTCCTTTAGTCTGAATTGGACCTAACACTGGCCTCAGGTGTTATAAAGGAAAAGGTCTAGCTGACCATGTGATGCAATCCTCTGCACACAGATTCAGTACCAAAGCTACTTGAAGCATCAATCAATTACAATGTCTTATGAGTTAGCAGCAGGACTGGGGCGACACAATCTTAATTTGTATTTTGTCAGAGAAAATGATTAATTTGTTCCCATGAGCTGATTCCATGGTGAAACAGGCTTAAAAAGTAATTTGAATCTTAGATTTCCCTTCTATGGTCACAAAAAAATTCATTGCTGTGACTAATAAGGAGTTGTGCAGTGTATCTTAGAAGTTCCCATAACCCATTTTTCCCTTATTTCCTGATTATATTTCATCCATACTTCCAGCAGTTTTAAGTGATAACTCATGACTTTTAATGGAAAAACTTATGGCACCAAATAGGCTTAATTTAACAGATGAAAGGTGACCCAGTTAATTTTCTGCACTTTCATTACTTGTCTGCAAAATGGTACTTCAATCCTGAGGAAAATTACTCTTTCAGTATCATAAGGTACAATTGTCATTTGTGCAGTAAAAATGCCTTTCAAAGACTGTAGTTTCTACTTATTATCTGGTGTGAAGTTGATAATATTTTCAAAGATAATAATGTATTAACTGGGATTTTATGATCAGCAGTGAATAAATAGTGCTCACTGTTCATTATATTCACACTTAGTGTAACGAAACTATGACTTTAAGAGATATATTTTGTCCTGGTTGTTTATGACAATGTGTTTTAAGACAGAGCTGAAGAGTTGTCTATTTAAACACTATAAAGGCTTTTTTAGTATAAGTTGGAACAATAGAAGTACCCTGAATGGGTGGGCTCAAGCTCCCCTAGAGCCAGGATTTTTAGTTTTAGCTTTTTAATAGCATTTCATGGGGCCTCGAAACTGCATTTGGAAGCTACAATACATCTCTCCCTGCTGGTCTCTCTGAGTTTTCTTTTAATGTTTTTTTCCTCCTGAACTGGAGTACTGTATGTGAGACAATCAATGTTATTGAATTTGCCTTTGCCAAGGGTGTGTTTATGGGATGTTACTGTATTAGAATAGTTATTGTTTAGCAGTTAAATAACCTATTATTCTGTTAACTTTTCCAATAGTTAATTATTACAATTTTTTCTTTCTTTTGTTGCATTTACCTGTAATATATGAATAAAGTGTGTTTGCTACAAACCTATAGCTTGACCAATTAAATTGCATCCTGAATACAATGCCTAACATTTGCCTTAAAATAAGGAAATGTTTGGATCCAGGCTATTCTCTTAATATATTTTGACAAGGTTTGTTCAGGTCCATAACATTCCCCCAGCGAGTTTCTGTGGGCTTTATACTGTGATTTGTGGTAATCAGCCAGTCAAAACAGCACTGTAGTGTCTTCTACATGGGAGTGAGATCTGTGTCAACAGGACAATCAATCATGTATTACCACATCAGATTGAAGGATCCTTGCTGAGGTGTACAGGAGGAGACATTTGTTTGTGGAACACCACCTCTAGCAGCACAACATGGACATATGTTAATTCCGCAGGGACAGACAGAGTCATCATTGAAATCATTGACTCAACTATTTCAGGATGTGCAGTTATTGCTCTTAGAGAACTGGCCAAAGTCTGTGCTTGTAGGGCAAGTCACGTACACCTGCATTTAAACCAGGAAGTATTGAGTGCAATGTCAAATCATATGCAATAGAAGTTTTAAAAAGGAGTACATGCAATTTGGATTATATCAAATTAATTGCGCAGGCCAAATTAAAAGTTTCAAATGAATCCCTTTAAACTATACACCATTGTGTAAGGTTAAAAAACAGAGCTGATGGATAATTTCCAAATTTATAGAATATAAGCAAACAAACATCATGCGATCTTTTAACTACCAAAACTAATTATCCAACTAATTAAGACACAAAAGTAAGAGTTTCCAGAGATGTAAAACAGAGTTCAGGCAAAGCAAAGGACACTTAAGGAAATACTTTTCAGATACAGGGCAGACTTCTGGTTCAGCTCAGAATCTCACTCGTGGTCAGGAAAACCATTTCCTTACCCAAGATAAAACACATCCAGGTTCCCAACGACAGACCTCCCAGATTACTCTGTCCTAAAGCTGAGTCTTCAAAAACACTTCAAATTTCAACCTTAACGGAAATGGAGACTCCTTTTAGACTGGTCTAAATTCCAGCAGATGCCCTCAGTTATTGCCCTCAGTTGGATAACATTTACACACATCTGCCAAACGTGGCGTTTTTTCTCGCAGTCACTATGTGAATGACAGACCCCCCTCAATTCAAAGTTGTTTCTTAAAATCCAATTTTCTAATAACATGGTATTGCTTAATTTAATTATCCTTTCCCATGTTCATAAAATATCTTAAAACGAGACAGTGAAATATTCATACATTTGGCCATGTCTCATAGAGAAACTGGCCTCTATTAAGTTGCACCTGTAAGACCCAAAGACTGTGATCAGGAGTTGCATTGCTCCTTACATTTCAGAGACTGTCTCTCAGTGTGAATAAACTCCATTTAAGATTCCAATGTACATTTAAGATGTAATTGTAGAAATTAATTAAAAGTCACTCCCATTATTTACCACTGATTATGGACCCACTTACAGTTGTAATTGAACAGCTTCTTCCCCGCTGTTATTAGACTACTGAATGGACCTCTCAGATTTTAAATTTAATGTTGGTCTTGCTCCTTGTGCACTTTCTCTGCAGACGTAACATTGTATTCATTAATCTGTTTGATTACCCTTACGCACTTTGTATGGTATGATCTGTCTGTACTGCACACAAAGCAAAACTTTTCACTGTGCCTAGGTACATGTGATAATAATAAATCAAATCAAATCAACTCATATCAAATCAAATTAAAATGCTTGCTCACAATTTCTTGTCTGATAACGAAGTTTGTCAATGTCATGGAATTATTCAGCATTGCTGTGTGATAGATCCTTTTCTACGGCAAACCAGCCAAATACATGCATTTGGAAGAAATTTCTAAAAATATCAGGTTAAGAAAACTAAATCTTAAGTCTAAAATCTAAAACCCAGTAACTCAAAACAGCATGGAAGGAATGAAAAATGGGATGAAGACAGAGGTAAAAAATGAGCAAATAAAAGTGAATTTTATTTAACTCTAAAAAATACTTTCAGGTCTCCAACAATAAATATATTTAGAAGATAGAACATAGAACAGTACAACGCAATACAGGCCTGGCCCTTGATGTTGTGCCGACCTGTTATCTTACTCAATGATCAAATTAACCTACATACCCTTCATTTTACTATCATCCATGTGCCTATCCAGGACTTGCTTAAATGTCCCTAATGTATCTGTGTATTTGGAGGAAGGAAAATCTAATATTTTAAAGTTAGTTCCTAGTGTCATAGAGATTATTTGACAGTTACTAAGACTTAGCAGGTTAAAAATCTATCTATATATGGATGGACATACCGAACTTTTTTTCTGGGATGTTTATTGAATATTTAGTGAGTATGTGCAAGAATTTCATGTCAAAATGTGTATATGAATGTTGACTCTCTTGATGAGGTGCTGCAATTTCACAGCTTCTGGGCTATCAAGGCAACCTGGGCAGTAACTGCTACATTATACATTCTTCTGTGGGTGTGTGAATGATGGAGGCTGCCAATGCACTACCAGTTCATCTCCATATTAATGGAGGTCATAGAGTCATAGAGATGTACAGCATGGAAACAGACACTTATGTCCAATTTGTCCATGCCGACCAGATATCCCAACCCAATCCAGTCCCACCTGCCATCACCTGGCCCATATCCCTCCAAAACCTTCCTATTGATATACGCATCCAGATGCCTTTTAAATCTTGCAATTGTACTCGCCTCCACCACTTCCTCTGGCAGCTCATTCCATACACGTACCACCCTCTGAGTGAAACAGTTTCCCTGAGGTCTTTTTTATATCTTTTCCCTCTCACCCTAAACCTATGCCCTCTAATTCTGGACTCCCCAACCCCAGGAAAAAGACTTTGTATATTTATCCTATCCATGCCCTCATGATTTTATAAACCTCCATAAGGTCACCCCTCAGCCTCCAACACTCCAGGGAAAATAGCCCCAGCCTGTTCAGCCTCTCCCTGTAGCTCAAATCCTCCAATCTGGCATCATCCTTGTAAATCTTTGCTGAACCCTTTCAAGTTCCACAACATCTTTCCAATAGGAAGGAGACCAGACTTGCATGCAATTTTCCAAAAGTGGCCTAACCAGTGTCCTGTACAGCCACAACATCACCTCCCAACTCCCGTACTCAATACTCTGACCAATAAATGAAAGCACCAAATGCCTTCTTCACTATCCTATCCACCTGCAACTCCACTTTCAAGGAGCTATGAACCTGCACTCTAAAGTCTCTTTGTTCATCAACACTGCCTCGGACCTTACCATTAAGTGTATAAGATTTGCTTTCCCAAAATGCAGCACCTCACATTTATCTAAATTAAATTCCATCTGTCACTTCTCAGCCCTTTGGCCCATCTGATCAAATTCCCGTTGTAATCTCAGATAACTTTTTTCGCTATCCACTACACCACTAATTTTGGTGTCATCTGCAAACTTACTAACTATACCTCTTATGCTCACATCCAAATCATTTATATAAATGATGAAAAGTAGCAGACCCAGCACTGATCCTTGTGGCACTCCACTGGTCACAGGCCTCCAGTCTGAAAAACAACCCTCCACCACCACCCTCTGTCTTCTACCTTTGACCCAGGAAGCCTGATGAAGGGCTCTTGCCTGAAACGTCGATTTTCCTGCTCCTCAGATGCTGCCTGACCTGCTGTGCTTTTCCAGCACCACTCTAATCTTGACTCTGATCTCCAGCATCTGCAGTCCTCACTTTCACCTGGCCAAACTTCTGCCTACCTCCTTTCCCTTTTCTCACCACTGCTTGTCTCATTTAAATCAGAAAAAGTCTGGTCTGGATGATGATAAGGTTTCTTGAGCTGAAACCTCTGCCTGTATGATATGATCTGAGAGCAGCCCCATACATTAATGCGTGCAGTACATATATCGATTCTGTGCTTGCTGATTACTAGTGTACATTGCTCCCAGAAAACTGATTTGAGTGAATGCACTATACAAACTGAAAGAGTGACAGAAGGTGAGGAGGGCACCTTTATACTGGGACAGATTGTTTTGTCATATAATTATCTCAAAGGTAGATTGTCTGCCTGATCTGGCATCTATGCAATAATTCAACTGCTGAGGCTAATGTCCTTACACGTGCACAAACATTTTGAAAAAGAATCAATGAGCACTTTGGGCTGAAATACTTCTTTCATTATATAAGACTTTTTGACACTAATTTTCTTTCGTGTGGATTCACACAGCCATTGTTGAAATCTGCTTAGGAAATACTAATTGATCAAATATGCTCTCTTTGTGCAGTTGGTGCATGCCACGCTGCCAATCAGCCTTCCTTTCCTAACCATCCAGCACATGGGAGAGTGTGCAAGCCGAATTTCATATGAGGTTTCAAAAGGGGGCGAGATATATATTTGAAGTGATAAATTTAGAGGACTACAGAGATAAGGCTGGAGAATGGGACTAGCTGGGTAGCTCTTTTGAGAGCCAGTACAGACACAATGGGTTGAATGGTCCCCTTCTGCACTGTAAAATTCTATGATTCTACATCTATACAAACTGTGTTAAAATGCACCAGTTTTATTTGTGTTTGACATTTTAATGATTGAAAAGGTGCACTTTCCTCTGCTAAAGGGAAATGAAATATATACAAAGATCCATCATTTGTTTTACTCTCTCGCCTGTGCCATTGTTAACAATCAGCAGAGCATCTGCAGTGCATTCATTGCTTTCACATCCCTGCACCAAATGAATGCACATTTGGAAGTGACAATGCTGTTAATTGACAATGCAGAAGCAGAGGCACAAAAGAAACCATAGGTTAAAGGCTGATATCAAAACTGCAGAGAGCTTCACTGAGCCCAGAGCTCACTGCTGGATTAATGGGTCAAATATAAATGAGCTGAGATCTAACATCTGTCACATACCTTGTTATGGCTAAGGCCTAGCAAGTTATTTCCATTCTGATCAGATGCCTTTGTTGAGAAGAGGTTGATTTCAGAGGTGCTTCTAAGGACAATGTCATAAAGATGAACCATGCTGTGCTTAAAGTAAGTGAAACATTTGAATGGCTTGAAAGCAAACACAATTTTCTGGCCATTACATTTTGCCATACCATAACTTTAATCACTGGAACAAAATCATCAATAAATTTCTGTCATTACAGCTACAGAAGCACAATACAGCCAGCATTTTTGGGAAACATTGCAGATAATGAAGAGGATTGGCAAAGGTCACAGTGGGATATAGATAGGCTGCAGATTTGGGCAGAAAAATGGCAGATGGAATTTAATCCAGACAAATGCTAGGTGATACATTTTGGAAGATCAAATTCAAGAGCAAATCATACAATAAATGGCAGAACCCTTAGGAGCATTGACATACAGAGGGATCTGGGCGTAGAGGTCCACAGATCCCTGAAAGTGACAACACAGGCGGCTAAAGTGATCAAGAAGGCATACAGCATGATTGCCTTCAGCGGCTGGGGCATTGAATATAAAAGTTGGCAAATTATGTTCCAGCTGTACAAGAGTTTAGTTAGGCTATATTTGGAATATTGTGTGTTGTTCTGGTCACCACACTACCAGAAGGACATGGATGCTTTGGAGGTGATGCAAAGAAGATTTAACAGGATATTGCCTGGTCTAGAAGGTTTTAGTTATGAGTGGAGGTTGGATAAACTTGGATTTTTTCAATAGAAAGACGGAGACTGAGGGGACAATCTGATAGAGATGTATAAAATTATGAGAGGCATACATAAGATGAATACTCAGATGTTTTTTGCCAGGATGGAAAGATCAAGTACAAGAGGGACAGGTTCAAGGTGAGAGGGGGAATGTTTGCGGGAGACGAATGGGGGAGGAAATTTTTCACACAGAAGGTGGTGAGTGCCTGGAACACACTGCCAGTGGAGGATGTGGAAGTTGGCACGTTAGCAATGTTCAAAGCCTATCCTATAGACATGTGAACAGGAGATGAACGGAGGGATAGAAACCATGCACGGACAATAGGCAGTGGGTCTACATAAGGACTGGGAATCGGTGCAGGCTTGATGGACTGAAAGGTCTGTTCCATTGCTGAGCAGGATCAATTCTGGCAGAATGAAATAGTTTTAAAATCTCTTTTTAACTCTAATTTGAGTTTGAAAGCATTCTAATCCTGGCATAAATTTTGAAATGGAATTGACTTCATAATTGGCACTTATTTAATTAAACTAATGTGAGGTCTCAGTGGAGAACAGAGTTACTGCTTTAGCTAGGTTAGAACTGGCTCATGAGAATATGGGAAGATGACTCGGCCATTCAGATGCTTGAACCTGTTCTGCCATTCAATCCATGGCTGATGTGAGCAGCAACAATGTTGACCCACCTTTGCTCCATTGCCCTCAATATAGTTACTGTATATTTGCGAGTAATAGTCGAATTTATTTGACGACTTTTTAAGGATAAATTTATGAGGTTGACGATTACGTGGATGCTATTTTTGAGGGGCTGAAATTAATGTCTGTCAAAATTCATATTGCATCACTAACAGAAGCCCAACTGATCTCTAAACGAATAGAGAAAAAAAATCGAATCATGGTCATTCATGAAAACCAGGAGCAGAGCAAACAAGTGACAGACTGACTCATAAATGTTGATCGGTTATCTGTGAAGAACGAGGATCAACTTTTACATGAGATCAACTATTGAATATTCACGATATTTGACAACAATCTGTAAATCTACTAGGAGAATGTCACTCTTGAAAATTTCAATGAACTTCAGACTCATAGCTTTTTTGGGAGAGGGGACTTTAATTTTGGGCACACACAACACTTCCCCTGAAATCGTAATTCCTGATATTAATCCTAAATAGCCTAGCTCTAATTTTAACATTATATCCCTTATTCTGAATTCTCCTACCTGAAGAAAGAGTTTCTCTAGTCTAACATAGTCAAAACATTAGTGCAAGACTGCTCAGGAGAGATGTTGGGGAGCATTTCTGTACACGAAGGTAGTACAGGTTTGGAACTCTCTTCTACAGTGGAAGTGGATGCCAGGTCAGTTGTTAATTTTAAAACTGAGATAGATTATGTTTTGTTAAGGAAAGGTATTAAGGGACATGGGCTAAAGGCAGATCTATGGAGTTAGGTCACAGATCAGCCGTGATCTCATTGATTGGTGGAACAGGCTTGAGGGACTGAATGTTCTGCTCCTCTTCCTACCCTATTAAAACCTTTATTATTTTAAAAACCTTAATTCCATCACTTCTCAAACTTATGAATACCTTTCCTCATAATTTAACAGGAGAAAGTGAGGACTGCAGATGCTGGAGATCAGAGCTGAAAATGTGTTGCTGGAAAAGTGCAGCAGGCCAGGCAGCATCCAAGGAGCAGGAGAAGAAGGGCAGGAGAAGAAACCCTTCCTGAAGAAGGGCTTATGCCCGAATCGTCGATTCTCCTGCTCCTTGGATGCTGCCTGACTTGCTGCGCTTTTCCAGCAACACATTTTCAGCTCATTATTTAACAATTTAAGTTCAAATGAATGTTAATGAGAGTCGTGCAATGTTATGTCATGTAAATAATTCATGCAAACTCATGCTAATTTATATTCTGGACAGATAGACTGATGCTCATGGTTTGTGGTTAAGAGAAAATAAATATTGAAAAGATAGATGTGGTGATTATATCTGCAATCTAATATGAGCCATACGAAATGTAATTCTATCCTTTATGGATAGAAATTCACCACAGTTAAAACAAACATTTTAGTTCTACCTAAATTGAACCAAGTTGCTACAACCAAAATCACAAGAACATTTATTTCTGGCTCAAGAATAGAGTCATAGTAAAGTCATAGAGTCATACAACACGGAAACAGAACCTTCTGAAAAAGCAAAATGCAAACACTTCAGATAATTGTTTTTGTACAAAAAATTAATTTGATAAACTTTACTGTCTGTTCTGTGACTCAGTACATGCTACTGGCTTTACTTTGTAATGGCTAGTGTTCTGTGCTTATACGCTGCTTCATCTACCCTCCCCGACAATGTCTCATATGCCTCCTGTATTGCTCTTTTATTTGTTTGCGGATTACTAAGAGAGAGACCTTCTCTGCTCAGTTTGATTATAGATGTTAAAGGTCAATTTCATTGAAATTATAACAGTAGATAAACAAAATAACAGCAATTAAGCTGGTTAAAGGCTAATTTCATTGTAATTATAATTGTAGATAAGGATGAATGACAATTATCCTGTCACTTTGTGCCCATTGAACAGCTCTCCTGGCGTTAGTAAGAACAAGCTGCAGAAATAAAGACAAACTGTGATTTTGATTTGCTTCTGAGCTGTAGACATTGGTTTCATTTTCATTTCCTGTGCGGTGTTAACTGTCTTACTATTAGAAACTGATGACTTTGTTACATACTGTTCTTTATAACAAGTATTTGTAGTGAAATTTAAAATGAACCAAATGTGTAGCTACTGCAAGTAGTACACAGAGGTTTTGTGGGAAATATGGGCAAGATGATTTGGCCTGAACGTTCCCAGGATTTTGGGAGTTTGTATTCAGTGAACTTCCCATAATTCAGCATTTAGTCCAGTCCATACGCCCAAGGTATGTTTTCTATCTTCACAGATATAGATTGACCTGGAGTGCCCATTCCAAAATTGTGTAATCTTATATTTTCATTAGAGGTAGAAAATAATCTGAAAAGAGCAATAAATCAATTTTCTCATGATTATTTTAAAATAATCAGGAGAAAATTGATTTATTGCTTTTTTCAACAAATATGAGGTAAAGTTATCATAGTTCTACAGACGTAGGGCTGTTGTCTTTTTACAGAGAAACAACTGATGGTGATTTAGCCTGAGGCAAGAGTTAAAAATCACACAACACCAGGTTATAGTCCAACAGGTTTAATTGGAAGCACTAGCCTTTGGAGCACCGCTCCTTCATCAGGTGGTTGTCAAGAGGAGAGATTGAGAAGGAGAATCCTTCATGGTAACCTCAGCCAGTGCATGAATTGAGCCAATGCTGGCAGCAATCTACGTTGCAAGCCATCCATCCAACCAACTGAGCTAACTGACCACCTTTTATAGGTAATGTTATGAAAGTTAAAGCAGCGTGACATTTACAATATGACTGTGCCAAAGTATACCATTTATGACAAGCATTTAGAAAGCTTTTATTGAGTCTGGCAGACAGTGTGGAGGCTAGAAAAATATTGTCTGATCAAATTTCTTCAATGGGCAACTATAAACATGATATGGAATAAAAACTGAAATTGCTGGAGAAACTCAGCAGATCCAGCAGAATTTGTGGTGAGACAGAAGCAAAGTTAACACTTCAAGTTGAACATGACTGTTTTTTGTAACCAAGATATGGACCTGGATTTCTATTGGGGTACATTCACAGCAGGTAGGAGGGTAGGAGCTGCTATCTGATAACAGCCAAGTTGCCATTTTGACGTCATAAATTGGGTATACTGTAGTCCACACGGAATAAAGTGTAAACTACAAAGTGAAACCGATGGACTAGCTGGTTTCAATCTGGGCAAAGATTGGGAGAGCTGTCTCACAGATTAGTCAAACAGCAATCTGACATAGTCACTTTCATGGAATCATACCTGACAGACAAGATGGAGGAATGGGAAAGATGTTGTGGCTGTGAGAGCTGCTCCTTTTTCGAGGCATTTTAGGTGTTGGAGGTGATTTCCTTGAAGCTCAGGAGCAGCAATTACTGTTTTATATGCTGTTGCATTGTTTTGGAACTTTGGAGAGAAAACATCAAAACAACGGCACTTTTAAAAGGAGGAAGACAAACAAAAGGCAGCAGCCACATGGTCAGAGAGGGAGACATAGAAAGAAATCGACACTGTTTAACTGACACGGCAGTGATTCTGCACAGTTACTGCCTTTACTGTTTGAGTTCAAGTGTCTCTGGACATCGGAGTGTATCGTGGAAATGTTAACCAACATTCACAGTAGACTTTGGAGGAACCTGTGTGGGAGTGCATAATTCTTAAGTGTAACCCCTGTAAGTCTACAGTTGTGAGTAGAGTGAATTATTTCTTGATTATATGTTTTATTGAGATCTGTCTCTTGATTAAATTTTATAAACATAAACCATAAGTATTAAATTAGTCTGGAGCAATGTTGTTAGAGCAAAAAGATGGTGCTATTTTCTGGGTCTGTAGAATGTGAAGGAGCAAAAATGGCCTTGAGTAGAATGACATGCTCTTCCTGTCAGATGTGGGAGTTGAGGGAGAGTTTCCATGTTACTGATCATTATGCCTGCAGGAAGTGTCTTTGGTTGTGAATCCTATCAGATCGCATGGATTGGTTGTAGCAGCAGTTCGAGGCAATAAGGAACTTACAGGGGGTTTGATGAATGGCAGTTATAGGAAGGGAGAAAAGGTGCAGATACAGTCAGGTAGACCAGGTAAGGCAGGAGAGCTAGGCAGGTACTGCAGGAGACCTCTGTGGCTGTCCCCATTTCAAACAAGTATACTGTTTTGGAAAATGTAGGGGTGATGGTTTCTCAGGGGAATGGAGCATGAACAGCAAAGTTTCTGGTATCAAGACTGACTCTAATCTAATGAGGGGTACGCTGGGTTCCAAGAAATTGATTGTGATAGGGGACTTTCTAGTCAGAGGCACAGACAGATGCGCCTGTGGCTGGCAGCAAACATCAGAATGGTGTGTTGCCTCCCTCGTGTCAGGATCAAGGCTATCTCAGAGAGGGTGCAGAACGTTCTCAAAGGGGAAAAGGACCCGCAGGATGTCATTGTACACACTGGAATGAATGGCATAGGAAGGGAAAAGAATTCTGAAGGGAGAATATAGAATGTTAGGCAGGGTTTTAAAAAGGAGGTCCTTGAGAGTAGTAAATATCTGTATTACCCCCGGTGCTACGAGCTAGTGAGTGTAGGAATAGGAGGATAGAGCAGATGAATGTGTAGCTGAGGAGCTGGTGCAGGGGAGAAGGATTCTCATTTGTGGATCATTGGAATCTCTTCTGGAGTGAAGTACCTGGACAAGAAGGACAGATTGCATCTGAGTTGGAAAATAGACTAATATACTGGTAGACAGGGAAGGCAGATGTACTCAGGGCATGGTTAGGAACATGAAAATGGGGAATGGGAACATGGGACTGGGACATGGGAATATCATTGCACTTACAGAAGCATGGCTCAGGGATGGACAGGACTGGAAGCTTAATGTTCCAGGTTACAAATGCTATAATAAGGATAGAAAGGAAGGGGAGTAGTGTTCTTGATAAGGGATATTATTACTGCGGTATGGAGGGACTCAAGAAATTGAGATTTTGATTAAGAAAAAGAAGGAAGCATATTCAGATGTAGACAAGAGAGATCAAATGAATTCTTAGAAGAGTATAAAGGAAGTAGGAGTATACTTAAAAGGGAAATCAGGACAAAAAAGGGACATGAGATAGCTTTGGCAAATAGAGTTAAGGAGAATCCAAAGGAATTTTATAAATACATTAAGGACTAAAGGGTAACTAGGGAGAGAATAGGGCACCTCAAAGATCAGTAAGGCAGCCTATGTGTGGAGCTGCAGGAGATGGGGGAGACACTAAACAAGTATTTTACATCAGTGTTTACTGTGGAGAAGGACATGGAAGATATAGAATGTAGGGAAATAGATGGTGACATCTTGAAAAATGTCCATATTACAGAGGAGGAGCAGATGGATGTCTTGAAATGCAGAGAGGTGGATAAATCCCCACAACCTGATCAGGTGTACCTGAGTACTCTGTGGGAAGCTAGGGAAGTGATTGCTGGACCACATGCTGAGATATTTGTATCATCATTAGTCACAGGTGGGGTGCCAGAAGACTGGAGGTTTGCTAATGTGGTGCCACTGTTTAAGAAAAGTGGTAAGGAAAAGCCAGGGAACTATAGACCGATAAGCCTGACATCAATGGTGGGCAAGATGTTGCAGGGAATCCTGAGGGACAGAATTTACATATATTTGGAAAGGCGAGGACTGATTAAGAATAGTCAGCATGGCTTTGTAGATGGGAAATAGTGTCTCTCAAACTTAATTAAGGTTTTAGAAGAAGTAACGAAGAGGATTGATGAGGGCAGAGTGGTAGACGTGATCTATATGGACTTCTGAAAGGAGTTTAACAAGGTTCCCCATGGGAGACTGTTTAGCAAGGTGAGATCTCATGAAATACAGGGAGAACTAGCCATTAGGATATAGAACTGGCTCAAAGAGGGTGGTGGCGGAGGGTTGTTTTTCAGACTGGAGGCCTATGACCACTGGTGTGCCACAAGGATCAATGCTGGGTCCACTTCTTTTTGTCATTTATATAAATGATTTGGATGTGAACATTGGAGGTATAGTTAGTAAGTTTGCAGATGACACCAAAATTGAGGTATAGTGGACAGTGAAGAAGGTTACCTCAGATTACAACAGGATCTTGATCAGTTGGGCCATTGGGCTGAGGAGTGGCAGGTGAAGTTTAATTTAGATAAATGCAGGATGCTTCATTTTGGAAAAGTAAATCAGGGTAGGACTTATACACTTAATGGTAAGGTCCTAGGAAGTGTTGCTGAACAAAGAGACCTTGGAGTGTAGGTTCATAGCTCCACAACCCTTTAAATACTGGATGCTTGGACCTTCCTTGCAAATGTTGTGCACACACTCTAATGGTGCATTTTCAAATTCACTTGTGGGACATGGGACATCGATGTGAACGTTGCTGGCTGGCTAGCATTTATTGCCTGTCCCTAGCTGCCCTTGAGAAGGTGGTGGTAGTGATGGTGGTGAGCTACCTTTTTGAGGTCTCTGTACTGTAGGTTGACCCACAATGCCCTTAGGAAGAGAATTACAGGATTTTGACCCAGCACCAGTGAAAGAACAGCGAAACATTTCCAAGTGAGTGGTGAGTGGCTTGGAGGGAAACTTGTAGCTGGTGGAGTTCTTATGTATCTGCTGCCCTTGTCCTTCTAGATGGAAGTGGTTGTTGGTTTGGAAGGTGCTGCCTAAGGATATTTGGTGAATTTCTGCAGTCCATCTTTTAGATAGTACACACTGCTGCTACTGAATGTTGGTGATGGGGGGAGTGGATGTTTGTGGGTGTGGTGCCAATCAAATGGACTGCTTTGTCCTGGATGGTGTCAAGCTTCTTGAGTGTTGTTGGAGCTGCACCCATCCAGCAATGCGGGGTATTCTATCATAATCCTTATCTGTGCTTCCTGGATGATGAATGGGCTTTGGGGAGCCAGGAAGTGAGTTGTTGGTCAATGTATTCCTAGCCTCTGGCTTTCTCTTGTAACCACTGTGTTTATATGGTGAGTCCAGTTGAGTTTCTGGTCAGTGATAACCACAAAGAAATTGATAATGGGGAGTAAAGGGGCAGTGGTTGGATTGTCTCTGATTGGGTATGGTCATTGCCTGGCATTAGTTTTGTTGGAATGTTACTTGCCATTCCTGACGAAGGGCTTTTGCCTGAAACGTTGATTTTCCTAATCCTCGGAGGCTGCCTGACCTGCTGTGCTTTTCCAGCACCACTCCGATCTAAACTTGCCACTTGTCAGCCAAGCCTGGATAATGGCCAAATCTTGTTGCCTTTGAACATGGAACGCTTCAGTATCTGAGGAGTTCCGAATGGTGCTGAACATTGTGATCATTGGTGAACATCCCCACTTCTGACCTTATGATGGAGGGAAGGTCATTGATGAAGCAGCTGAAGATGGCTGGGCCTCAGACGCTACCCTGAGGAACTCCTGCAGAAATGTCCTAGATCTGAGATGACTGATCTCCAACAACCACAACCATCTTCCTATGTGCCAGGTATGACTCCAACCAGTGAAGACGTTGCTCCCTGATACCCACTGGTTCCAGTGCTCCTTGATGCCACACTTGGTCAAATGTGGCTTTGCCATCAAGACCTGTCACTCTCAGCTCACCTCTTTTCCAGGAACAAAAGATATAACATTAGATTCAGCATTGCAGTTTTCAACCTTCACTTTTGCATTCATTGTGCAGAGGGTTCAATGGACTACAAAGATATTTATAAAATGATTTGTTTTTGAGATAGGATGTAACATGTTTTTCTCTTTCTGTATCTTCTGACAAGTGTCTCCAAACTTCCCTTGTCATTGTAGAAGGAGAAAATAAAACAAGATGCTTCAAAAAAGAAAGTGAAGGAATGCACCTAGCTATGAAGATTAGTATGTAACCTATCTCAGAGTAAAAACGTTTGAATCAATGCAGAGTACTATGATTCCATGCTGTATAAAGGAATACCTGTATATTTAAATGGCTATAACAAAGCAGTTAATCTGTTATCAGTCTAAAGATGTCCTTTTTTTTTATATGCCATTTAAATTATTGACACAAGTTAACCAAGAGTTTTAAATATATCCGAAAGTATAAGATAATCACTTTAATGTTCTCCCATCACGCTTTCCAATTATAATTCATCTAACGATAAAGTAAGTGAGTCTCAAATGAATGAAGATGAGGGTCAGTTTTGGTTAAGGCTAACACAACCTGTCACTAGACCATCAAAATACGGGTTGAAAGAAGAATTGTGGATGGTTTATTAGTGCCAGTAAGGTTTGTTTCAATCATTTCAGAAGTTAGATATTGATCAATGGTTGCTTATAACACTTGAAACATTCTGCAGGGCAATTTACAGGACAAAGATACTATTGCACTTGTTTTATCTCATTAAAGCCTGCCTCTTTGACTGGATTATGTTCTGTGGTTAATTGTCGTATTTTGTCTGAATACAATCTGTCCCGACATTGGAACATTTTTTAATAATTTAAAGAGGACTTTTTTTTCTAAGATGTCAGAAAATAATCATGAACAATGAACTAAAAATATCATTCACAACAAAGCATGTGACTTGAATATAGACAATAGACAATAGGTGCAGGAGTAGGCCATTCTGCCCTTCGAGCCTGCACCACCGTTCAATATGATCATGGCTGATCATCCTTCATCAGTATCCTGTTCCTGCCTTATCCCCATAACCCTTGATTCCACTATCCTTGAGAGCTCTATCCAACTCTTTCTTAAATTAATCCAGAGACTGGGCCTCCACTGCCCTCTGGGGCAGAGCATTCCACACAGCCACCACTCTCTGGGTGAAGAAGTTTCTCCTCATCTCTGTCCTAAATGGTCTACCCCGTATTTTTAAGCTGTGTCCTCAGGTTCGGTACTCACCCATCAGCGGAAACATGTTTCCTGCCTCCAGAATGTCCAATCCTTTAA
>NC_057712.1:107867668-107873460 GCF_004010195.1 Chiloscyllium plagiosum | reverse complement strand
CTCTGCGTATTTCCTTCTTAGTAAGCCTCTGTTGTTCTTTAAAAGCTTCCCAGTCCTCCGTTTTCCCGCTTATCTTTGGTATGTTATACTTTTTCTCTTTTAACTTTATATGTTTCTTAACTTCCCTTGTCAGCCACGGCCACCCATGTCTCCTCCTAGGATTTTTCTTCCTTTTTGGAATGAACTGATCCTGCATCTTCTGCATTATACACAGAAATATCTCCCATTGTTCCTCCACTGTCATCCCTGCTAAGGTATTGCACCATTGAACTTTGGCCAGCTCCTCCCTCATAGCTCCATAGTTCCCTTTATTCAACTGAAATATTGTCACTTCCGATTGTACCCTCTCCCTCTCAAATTGCAGATTGAAGCTTATTGTATTATGGTCACTACTTCCTAATGGCTCCTTCACTTCAAGGTCCCTGATCAAATCTGGGTCGTTGCAGAATACCAGATCCAGAATTGCCTTCTCCCTGGTAGGCTCCAGCACCAGCTGTTCTAAGAATTCATCTCGGAGACACTCCACAAAGTCTCTTTCTTGAGGTCCAATACCATCCTGATTCTCCCAGTCTACCTGCATGTTGAAATCCCCCATAACAACTGTAGTAACATCTTTGCACAGGCCAATTTCAACTCCTGATTCAACTTACATCCAACATCCAGACTACTGTTTGGGGGCCTGTAGATAACTCCTAAGAGGGTCTTTTTACCCTTAGTATTTCTCAGCTCTATCCACACTGACTCTACATCCCCTGATTCTAGGTCCCCCCGCGCAAGGGACTGAATATTATCCCTTACCAACATGGCCACCCCACCCTCTCTGCCCATCAATCTGTCCTTACGATAGCATGTGTAGCCTTGAATATTCATTTCCCAGGCCCTGTCCACTTGAAGCCGCATCTCAGTTATCCCCACAATATCGTATCTGCTAATTTCCAAAAGAGCCTCAAGCTCATCTATCTTATTTCTAATGCCTCGTGCATTCATATATAGTATTTTTAATTTGTTACTGCCCTTACCCTTCCCATCAACTCCTATTTCACTCAACCTTACAGCATGATCCCTTTTTGAGTTTTCTGCTTCATTGATACAGTTGTCTTTCTTGACTTCCCTTGTTCTAACTTTCCCTTCAATTAAGATGCAAACCGTCTCTCTTGTATAATTTATGCTTACCACAAAACATACCCCGGTGATCCAAGAATTTAAATCCTTGCTTCCTGCACCAGTTCCCCAGCCACACGTTCAAGTCCATTATCTCCCTGTTTCTGTCCTCACTAGCCCGAGGAACTGGAAGCAAACTGGAGATAACCACCCTGGATGTCCTGCTTTTCAGCCTTCTTCCTAGTTCTCTGAAGTCCCGCTGTAGTATGTTCCTCCTCTTCTTCCAGACATCATTTGTGCCAACATGTACCAACACCTCTGGCTCTTCACTTTCGTCCTTGAGGATTTCCTGCACTCTGTCTGTGGTGTCTTTAACCCTGGCACCAGGAAGGCATCACACCATCCTTAAGTCCCGCCTGCTGCCACAAAAACCCCAGTCAGTTCCTCTCACTATGGAGTCCCCTATTCCCATGGCTCTGTGCGATGTCCGACTCTTCCGCTCTGCCTCCATGCCAGCTTTTGATTGACAGACCTGGCCGCCTTGTGGACTGGCAGTGTCATCTGTCTCTACTGTTTCCAAAAGATTCAACTTGTTCCTGACAGGTACTTCCCCCGGGGTCTCTTGCACCTGTCTCCTCTCTGCCTTCCTCATCGTCTGCTCTCTTCTGGTATGGTCGGTGTAATAGCCTCATTGAAGGTCTTGTCCAGAAAGATCTCATTCTCTATGATGAGCATAAGGTCCTTGAGTTCTTTCATCAGTGCTGCAATATGCTCTGTCAGTAGCTGAACGTGCACACACTTTCCACACTTATATGAGCCAGACACACCAGAGTCGTTGACCTCCCATATCAAGCACGTAACACACTGAACCAGCTTGGCAGTCATGTCTTCACCCTCTTCAACTGTAGCGTAATCACTTCACTCAACCTCCTTGTCAAAGACTCCTGAGCTAAAGCCTCACTCTGTAGCAGTTTACAGTGTGTGTTGTAAATTAACTAAGTGTTTACAATACTGCATTTTGTGACACGTGAGAAAATCAAATAGTCAGGAGCTATATGCTAGTTTGAGTTCAGAATCAGGTTTCAGTTCAGAATAATGGGTGAAACCTTCCCAAGCACTGAATAATGTGGGCATTGTTGCAAAAGTTGGGAAAATCTTGCGAGAACAGGAGTGAAGAACCTCTCACTGTCAAGAGCAAAGAGTCCCATTTTCCAACCAATCTTTGAACAGGAAGGCAAAATTCTTATTGTGAGCAACATGTCCACCCCTTGACTGATCACTATTGGCAACCAAGCCAAGCTGCCTGGCTTTGTGTCTATGCTAACAGGCAAGTCAAGATGGAAGCCTTTAAGCTGTGGGTAAGGGAGCACAGCACACAAACAGTGTAGGCAAGGCAGGGATGGTGTGAGTTTCCAAGTAGCACAAAGTGAGCAAGAGCTCAGAGAGCTCTTGAGATACCCCCTGAGATATGCCCTGAGATACCCCTTGTTCATATGAGATGGTTGCTTGCCCCTCCACACAAGATGTCCTGCCTGCAGCTTCACCATGAAAGGTGCTGGTATGCTCCAAAGTACAGCACGGAAGTAGAGAACTGTACTGTAAGTGAATCCAAGATAGTCTATGAGGGCATGGCGAGGTTTGTTCATGTCAATGCCAATGTCGAAGTTTTCCAGTAAGATGGTCGCAGAGTAAGACACTCCTGCCGGAATTCCCCTGCTCTGTCTGTCCTCTTTCTTTCTTTTTCCCTTTTTAACAATCCTGGAGCAGCACAAGGGGAAGGGTGTCCTGGAGCAGTGAAGGGGAAGTGAGTCCCAGGATTGTGCGAGCGGAAGGGAGTCCCGGAGTAAGCATGCAGTAACGTCTCATTATTAGTTAGTTGTGCCTTATTTATGTACAGTTCCCTATTCTCCAATCCATTGGATAAAAACCAAAGACAGCTTCCAACATGAAAGGCAGAATGTTGATCTGGTAACTCCAGCCCTCCATCATGGACAACATACACCAACATCTTAGGGCATGCTTCATGGGCAGTGATTGACTACAACTTTAGAATGGAATTGAATAGAATATCCTTTATTGTCACATACAGTACAGAAATGCAGGAGTACAGTGAAACGTTTTTACAAAGGCTGCCTTTAATGGCACCATTATAGGTACAAGTACCTAGGTACAAATCTTGGATACAAAAGAGGAATAAAAGGAAAAGTAGAAGCATTACTTACAGTGTCTAAAAAATAAGTTAGAAATAAAATAGCTGTAACGTAATTAAAGGAGTGACATTACAATCCAGTAAAGAGTTTCAAATAGCAGCAGCTCAGCACATAGTGTGTCCGCCCACGCCAAGCCCCAGTCCAACAACTGTCCCGCTCCACTCCAAGCTTCCAGTCCGCTTCCCACTGGCACTCAGCTGTGACAATGGAATTTGTGCTGTTCCAGGACGAATTCACCATGCCCTGCTCTGGGACCCATTTCCCCTCTGGGGACTCCCTTCCCCTCAGGCTGCTCCGAGACCCGCTTCCCCTTGCGCTGCTACAAGACTCCCTGATCATCACACTGCTCTGGGACTTGCTTCCCCTTGCGCTGCTACGAGACTCCCTACCCTTCACCCCTCACGCTGCACTGGGACTCGCTTCCCAGCGTGATGTGGTGAGACTCCCTGCCCCTCGTGCTGCTCAGGGACTCGCTTACCCTTACACTGCACTGGGATTCACTTCCTCTCACACTAATCTGGCACTCACTTCCCCTCACGCTGCTCCGGGACTCTCTTTCCCTCACGATGCACTGAGACTCCCTACCCTTCACGCTGCACTGGGACTCTCTTTGCCTCACACTGCACTGGGACTCTCTTCGCCTCACACTGCACTGGGACTCTCTTCTCCTCACGCTGCACTGGGACTACCTTCCCCTCACGCTGCACTGGGACTCTCTATCCCTTGTGCTGCACTGGGACTCTCTACCCTCACGCTGCTCCAGGACTCTCTTCCCTTCACCCTGCACTGGGTCTCCCTTCCCTTTGTGCTGCACTGGGACTCTCATCCCCTCACGCTGCACTGGGATTCCCTTCCCTTCACGCTGCACTGTGGCTCCCTTCCCCTCACGCTGCACTGGGACTCCCTTCCAATTACGCGGCTCAGGGACTCTCTTCCTCTCACGCTGCACTGTGACTCTCTATCCCTCACGTTGCACTGGGACTCTCTTCCCTTCACGTTGCACTGGGACACTCTATCCCTCATGCTGCACTGGGACTCCCTTCCTCTCACGCTGCACTGTGACTCTCTTCCTCTCAAGCTGCACTGTGACTCCCTTCCCCTCACGCTGCACTGGGACTCTCTATCCCTTGTGCTGCACTGGGACTCCCTTCCCTTCACGCTGCACTGTGGCTCCATTCCCCTCACGCTGCACTGGGACTCCCTTCCTCTCACGCTGCACTGTGACTCTCTTCCTCTCGCGCTGCACTGTGACTCTCTTCCTCTCACACTGCACTGGGACTCTCTTCCCCTCACGCTGCACTGTGACTCTCTTCCCCTCACGCTGCACTGGGATTCTCTATCCCTCACGCTGAAATGGGACTCTCTTCTCCTCGCGCTGTACTGTGACTCCCTTCCTGTCACTCTGCACTGGGACTCTCTATCCCTCACGCTGCACTGGGACTCTCTATCCCTCACGCTGCACTGGGACTCTCTTTTCCTCATGCTGCACTGGGACTCCTTCCCCTTACGCTGCAATGGGACTCTCTCCCCTCACGCTGCACTGGGACTCTCTTCCCCTCACGCTGCACTGGGACTCTCTTTCCCTCACGTTGCACTGGGACTCTCTTCCCCTCACGCTGCACTGGAATTCTCTTTCCCTCACGCTGCACTGGGACCCCCTTCCCCTCATGCTGCACTGGAACTCCCTTCCCCTCACGCTGCACTGGGACTCTGTATCCCTCACGTTGCACAGGGACTCTTTTCTCCTCACGCTGCACTGTGACTCTCCCCCTCACGCTGCACTGGGACTCCCGTCCACTCACGCTGCACTGGGACTCCCTTCCCCAAAGCGCTGCACTGTGACTCCCTTCCCCTCAGGCTGCACTGGGACTCCCTTCCCCTCACGCTGCACTGGGACTCCCTTCCCCTCACGCTGCACTGGGACTCTCCACCTCACGCTGCACTGGGACTCCCGTCCACTCACGCTGCACTGGGACTCCCTTCCCCAAAGTGCTGCACTGTGACTCCCTTCCCCTCAGGCTGCACTGGGACTCCCTTCCCCTCACGCTGCACTGGGACTCTCTTCCTCTCACGCTGCACTGTAACTCTATTCTCCTCACACTGCACTGTGACTCTCTTCTCCTCAGGCTGCACTGGGACTCTCTTCCCCTCACGCTGCACTGGGACTCTCTTCCTCTCGCGCTGCACTGTGACTCTCCCCCTCACGCTGCAATGGGACTCTCTACCCTCACGCTGCACTGGGACTCCGTTCCACTCACGCTGCACTGGGACTGCTTTCCCCTCACGCTGCACTGGGACTTCCTTCCCCTCACGCTGCACTGGGACTCTCTTTCCCTCACGCTGCACTGGGACTCTCTTTCCCTCACGCTGCACTGGGACTCTCTTCTCCTCACGCTGCACTGGGACTCTCTTCCACTCACGCTGCACTGGGACTCTCTTCTCCTCACGCTGCACTGGGACTCTCTTCCCCTCACGCTGCAC
>NC_057712.1:107862697-107867643 GCF_004010195.1 Chiloscyllium plagiosum | reverse complement strand
CTCTCTTTCCCTCATGCTGCACTGGGACTCTCTTCTCCTCACGCTGCACTGGGACTCTCTTACACTCATGCTGCACTGGGACTGTCTTCCCCACATACGGCACTAGGACTCTCTTCTCCTCACGCTGCACTGTGACTCTCTACCTCTCACGTTGCACTGGGACTCTCTTCCCCTCATGCTGCACTTTGCCTCTCTTCCCCTCAAGCTGCACTGTGCCTCTCTTCTCCTTACGCTGCAGTGGGACTCTCTTCTCCTGACGCTGCACTGGGACTCCCTTCCACTCACGCTGCACTGGGACTGCCTTCCCCTCACGCTGCACTGGGACTCTCTTTCCCTCACGCTGCACTGGGACTCTCTTTCCCTCATGCTGCACTGGGACTCTCTTTCCCTCACGCTGCACTGTGACTCTCTACCTCTCACGTTGCACTGGGACTCTCTTCCCCTCATGCTGCACTTTGCCTCTCTTCCCCTCAAGCTGCACTGTGCCTCTCTTCTCCTTACGCTGCAGTGGGACTCTCTTCTCCTGACGCTGCACTGGGACTCCCTTCCACTCACGCTGCACTGGGACTGCCTTCCCCTCACGCTGCACTGGGACTCTCTTTCCCTCACGTTGCACTGGGACTCTCTTCCCCTCACGCTGCACTGGGACTCTCTATTCCTCATGCTGCACTGGGACTCTCATCTCCCCACGCTGCACTGGGACTCTCTTCCCCTGAGGCTGCACTGGGACTCTCTATCCCTCACGCTGCAATGGGACTCTCTTCACCTTATGCTGCACTGTGACTACCTTCCCCTCATGCTGCACTGGGACTCTCTATCCCTTGCGCTGCACTGGGACCCCTTCCCCTCACACTGTAATGGGACTCTCTTCACCTCACACTGCACTGGGACTACCTTCCCCTCATGCTGCACTGGGACTCTCTATCCCTTGCGCTGCACTGGGACTCTCTATCCCTTGCGCTGCACTGGGACTCCCTTCCCCTCACGCTGCACTGTGACTCCCTTCCCTTCACGCTGCACTGTGGCTCCCTTCCCCTCACGCTGCACTGTGGCTCCCTTCCCCTCACGCTGCAGTGGAACTGTGTTCCCCTCACACTGCACTGTGACTCCCTTTCCCTCACGTTGCACTTGGTCTCCCTTCCCCTCACGCTGCACTGTCACTCCCTTCCCCTCATGCTGCACTGGGACTCCCTTCCCCTCACGCTGCACTGGAACTCTCTATCCCTCATGCTGCACTGGGACTCTCTTCCTCTCACACTGCACTGTGACTCTCTTCCCCTCACGCTGCACTGGGACTCTCTATTCCTCATGCTGCACTGGGACTCTCATCTCCCCACGCTGCACTGGGACTCTCTTCCCCTCACGCTGCACTGGGACTCTCTATTCCTCACGCTGCACTGGGACTCTCATCTCCCCACGCTGCACTAGGACTGCCTTCTCCTCACACTGCACTGGAATTCTCTATACCTCACGCTGCACTGTGACTCTCTTCCCCTCACGCATCACTGGGACTCTCTTCTCCTCACGCTGCACTGGCATTCTCTTCCTCTCACGCTGCACTGGGACTCTCTTCCTCTCACGCTGCACTGTAACTCTATTCTCTTCACACTGCACTGGGACTCTCTTCTCCTCACGCTGCACTGGGACTCTCTTACACTCATGCTGCACTGGGACTGTCTTCCCCACACGCTGCACTGGGACTCTCTTCCCCTCACGCTGCACTGGGACTCTATATCCCTCACGCTGCACTGGGACTCTCTTCTCCTCACGCTGCTCTGGGACTCTGTATCCCTCACATTGCACTGGGACTCTTTTCTCCTCACGCTGCACTGGGACTCTCTTCTCCTCATGCTGCCCTGGGACGCCTTCCCCTCACGCTGCACTGGTACTCTCTATCCCTCACGCTGCACTGTGACTCTCTTCCCCTCACGCATCACTGGGACTCTCTACTCCTCACGCTGCTCTGGGACTGTCTTCCCCTCACGCATCACTGTGACTCTCTTCCCCTCGCGCTGCTCTGGGACTCTGTATCCCTCACGTTGCACTGGGACTTTCTTCTCCTCACGCTGCCCTGGGACTTCTTCCCTTCACACTGCACTGTCACACCCTTCCCCTCACGCTGCACTGTGACTCTCTATCCCTCACGCATCACTGGGACTCTCTTCTCCTCACGCTGCACTGGCATTCTCTTCCTCTCGCTGCACTGTGACTCTCTTCCCCCTCACGCTGCACTGGGACTCTTTTCCTCTCACGCTGCACTTTGACTTTCTTCCCCTCACACTGCACTGTGACTCTCTTCTCCTCACGCTGCACTGGGACTCTCTTACACTCATGCTGCACTGGGACTGTCTTCCCCACACGCTGCACTGGGACTTTCTTCCCCTCACACTGCACTGTGACTCTCTTCCTCTCACGCTGCACTGGGATTCTCTATCCCTCACGCTGCAAATGGGACTCTCTTCCCCTGATGCTGCACTTTGACTGTCATCCCCTCACGCTGCACTGTGACTCCCTTCCTCTCACGCTGCACTGGGACTCTCTATCCTCAGGCTGCACTGGGACCCTCTATCCCTCACGCTGCACTGGGACTCTCTTCCCCTCACGCTGCACTGTGACTCCCTTCCCCTCACGCTGCAATGGAACTCTCTCCCCTCACGCTGCACTGGGACTCCCTTCCCTCACGCTGCACTGGGATTCCCTTCCCCTCATGTTACACTGGGACTCTCTTCCCCTCATGCTGCACTGGGACTCCGTATCCCTCACATTGCACTGGGGCTCTCTTCCGCTGACGCTGCACTGGGACTCTCTTGCCCTCACCCTGCATTGGGACATTCTATCCCTCATGCTGCACTGGTACTCCCTTCCCCTCACGCTGCACTGGGACTCTCTGTCTCTCACGCTGCACTGTGACTCTCTTCCCCTCACGCATCACTGGGACTCTCTTTTCCTCATGCTGCACTGGGACTCCTTCCCCTCACTCTGCACTGGGGCTCTATATCCCTCACGCTGCGCTGTGACTCCCTTCCCCTCACGCTGCAATGGGACTCTCTCCCCTCACACTGCACTGGGACTCTCTTCCCCAAAACGCTGCACCAAGACTCATTTCCCTCACGCTGCACTGGGACTCCCTTCCCCTCATGCTGCACTGGGACTCTCATCCCCTCACGCTGCACTGTGATTCCCTTCCCCTCACGTTGCACTGGGACTCTCTTCCGCTGACGCTGCACTGGGACTCTCTTCCCCTCACCCTGCATTGGGACTCTCTATCCCTCACACTGTACTGTCACTCCCTTCCCCTCACGCTGCACTGTGACTCTCTATCCCTCACGCATCACTGGGACTCTCTTCTCCTTACGCTGCACTGGGACTCTATATCCCTCACGCTGCACTGTGACTCTCCTCCCCTCACGCTGCAATGGGACTCTCTTCCACTCACGCTGCCCTGGCACTCCTTCCCCCCACGCTGCACTGTGACTCTCTTCCCCTCACGCTGCACTGGGACTCCCTTCCCCTCATGCTACACTGGGACTCTCTATCCCTCACGCATCACAGGGACTCTCTATCCCTCACGCTGCACTGTGACTCTCTTCCCCTCACGTTGCACTGTCACTCCCTTCCCCTCACACTGCACTGGTACTCCCTTCCCCTCACGCTGCACTGGGACTCTCTTCCTCTCACGCTGCACTGTGACTCTCTTCCCCTCATGCATCACTGGGCCTCTCTTCTCCTCACGCTGCACTGGGACTCTCTTACACTCATGCTGCACTTTGACTCCCTTCCCCTCACGCATCACTGGGACTCACTTCCCCTCACGCTGCACTGGGACTCTCTTCTCCTCACGCTGCACTGGGACTCTCTTACACTCATGCTGCACTTTGACTCCCTTCCCCTCACGCATCACTGGGACTCCCTTCCCCTCACGCATCACTGGGACTCACTTCCCCTCACACTGCACTGGGACTCTCTTCCCCTCATGCTGCACTGTGACTCTCTTCACCTCATGCTGCATTGGGACTCTCCATCCCTCACGCTGCACTGGGACTCTATATCCCTCACGCTGCACTGTGACTCCCTTCCCCTCACGCTGCACTTGCACTCTGTATCCCTCACGCTGCACTGGGACTCTCTTCCCCTCACGCATCACTGGGCCTCTCTTCCCCTCACGCTGCACTGGGACTCTCTTCCCCGAATGCTGCACTGGGACTCTATATCCCTCACGCTGCAATGGGATTCTCTTCACCTCATGCTGCACTGTGACTACCTTCCCCTCATGCTGCACTGGGACTCTCTATCCCTTGCGCTGCACTGGGATTCTCTATCCCTTGCACTGCACTGTGACTCCCTTCCCTTCACGCTGCACTGTGGCTCCCTTCCCCTCACGCTGCAGTGGAACTGTGTTCCCCTCACACTGCACTGTGACTCCCTTTCCCTCACGTTGCACTTGGTCTCCCTTCCCCTCACGCTGCACTGTCACTCCCTTCCCCTCATGCTGCACTGGGACTCCCTTCCCCTCACGCTGCACTGGAACTCTCTATCCCTCATGCTGCACTGGGACTCTCTTCCTCTCATGCTGCACTGGGACTCTCTTCCTCTCATGCTGCACTGGGACTCTCTTCCTCTCATGCTGCACTGGGACTCTCTTCCTCTCATGCTGCACTGGGACTCTCTTCCTCTCATGCTGCACTGGGACTCTCTTCCTCTCATGCTGCACTGGGACTCTCTTCCTCTCATGCTGCACTGGGACTCTCTTCCTCTCATGTTGCACTGTGACTTTCTTCCCCTCACGTTGCACTGTGACTCTCTTCCCCTCATGCTTCACTGGGACTATCTTCTCCTTACGCTGCACTGTGCCTCTCTTCTCCTCACGCTGCACTGGGATTCTCTTCTCCTCACGCTGCACTGTGACTCTCTTCCCCTCACGTTGCACTGTGACTCTCTTCCCCTCA
>NC_057712.1:107829313-107861172 GCF_004010195.1 Chiloscyllium plagiosum | reverse complement strand
CTTCCCCTCACGCTGCACTGTGACTCTCTTCCCCTCACGCTGCACTGTGACCCTCTTCCCCTCACGCTGCAATGTGACTCTTCCCCTCACGTTGCACTGGGACTCTCTTCCTCTCACACTGCACTGTAACTCTCTTCCCCTCACGCTGCACTGGGACTCCCTTCCCCTTGTGCTGCACTGGGACTCTCTTCCCCTCACGCTGCACTGTGACCCTCTTCCCCTCACGCTGCAATGTGACTCTTCCCCTCACGTTGCACTGGGACTCTCTTCCTCTCACACTGCACTGTAACTCACTTTCCCTCACGTTGCACTGGGACTCTCTTCCTCTCACGCTGCACTGTGACTCTCTTCTCTTCATGCTGCACTGGGACTCTCTTCCCCTCACTCTGCACTGGAATTCTCTTACCCTCACGCTGCACTGGGACTCTCTTCGCTTCACGCTGCACTGTGACTCTCTTACCCTCAAGCTGCACTGGGACCCTCTTCCCATCATGCTGCACTGTGACTCTCTTCCCCACACGCTTCACTGGGAATCTCTTCCCCACACGCTGCACTGGGACTCTCTTCCACTCATGCTGCACTCTGACTACCTTCCCCTCATGCTGCTGCGGGACTCTCTTCCAATCACGCTGCACTGGGATTCCCTTCCCCTCGTGCTGCCTTGGGACTCTCTACTCCCCACGCTGCACTGGGATTCTCTTCCCCTCACGCTGCACTGGGACTCCCTTCACCTCATGCTGCACTGGGACTCCCTTATCCTCATGCTGCACTGGGACTCTCTTCCCCTCACGCTGCTCCAGGACTCTCTTCCCCTCACGCTGCACTGGGACTCCCTTCCCCTTGTGCTGCACAGGGACTCCCTTCCCCTTGTGCTGCACAGGGACACTCTTTCCCTCACGCTGCACTGTGACTACCTTCCCCTCACGCTGCACTGGGATTCTCTTCCCCTCATGTCTGCATTGGACTTCTTCCCCTCACGCTGCACTGGGACTCCCTTCCCCTTGTGCTGCACTGGGACTCTCTTCCCCTCACGCTGCACTGTGACTCCCTTCACTCACACGGCTCCAGGACTCTGTTCCCCTCAGGCGGCACTGGGTCTCTCTTCCCCTCACGCTGCACTGGAAGTCTCTATCCCTCACGCCTCCCTCGGACTCTCTTCCCCTCACACTGCACAGGGACTCTCTTCCCCTCATACTGCACAGGGACTCTCTTCCCCTCACACTGCACAGGGACTCTCTTCCCCTCATACTGCACAGGGACTCTCTTCCCCTCACACTGCACAGGGACTCTCTTCCGCTCATACTGCACAGGGACTCTCTTCCCCTCACACTGCACAGGGACTCTCTTCCGCTCATTCTGCACAGGGACTCTCTTCCCCTCACGCTGCACTGGGACTCTCTATCCCTCACGCTGCCCTGGGACTCTCTTCTCCTCACGCTGCACTGGTACCCTCTTTCCCTCACGCTGCACTGTGACTCCCTTCCCCTCATGCTGCACTGGAGCTCTCTATCCCTCACGTGGCTCCAGGACTCTCTTCCCCTAGTGCTGCACTGGGACTGCCTTCCCTACACACTGCACTGGGACTCTCTTCCCCTCACGCTGCACTTTGACTCTCTATCCGTCACTCTGCACTGGGACTCTCTTCCCCTCACGCTGCACTGTGACTCCCTTCCCCTCACGCTGCACTGGGATTCTCTTCCCCTCACGCTGCACTGGGACTCCTTCCCCTCACGCTGCACTGTGACTCCCTTCCCCTCACGCTGCACTGTGACTCCCTTCCCATCACACTGCACTGGGACTCTCTTCCCTTCGGGCTGCACTGGGACTCGCTTCTCCTCACACTGCACTGGGACTCTCTTCCCCTCAGGCTGCACTGGGACTCCCTTCCCCTTGTGCTGCACTGTGACTCCCTTCCCCTCACGCTGCACTGGGACTCTCTTCTCCTCAGGCTGCACTGGTACCCTCTTTCCCTCACACTGCACTGTGACTCCCTTCCCCTCATGCTGCACTGGAGCTCTCTATCCCTCACGTGGCTCCGGGACTCTCTTCCCCTAGTGCTGCACTGGGACTGCCTTCCCCACACACTGCACTGGGATTCTCTTACCCTCATGCTGCACTGGGACTCTCTTCCCCCCACGCTGCACTGGGATTCTCTTACCCTCATGCTGCACTGGGACTCTCTTCCCCTCCCGCTGCATTGGGATTCTCTTACCCTCATGCTGCCCTGGAACTCCCTTCACCTCACGCTGCACTTTGACTCTCTATCCGTCACGCTGCACTGGGACTCTCTTCCCCTCACGCTGCACTGGGACTCTCTTCCCCTCGGGCTGCACTGGGACTCTCTTCCCCTCACGCTGCATTGGGATTCTCTTATCCTCATGCTGCCCTGGGACTCCCTTCACCTCACGCTGCACTGGGACTCTCTTCTCCTCACGCTGCACTGGGACTCCCTTCACCTCACGCTGCACTGGGACTCTCTTCTCCTCACGCTGCACTGGGACTCTCTTCCCCTCACGCTGCACTGGGACTTCCTTTCCCTCACGCTGCACTGTGACTACCTTCCCCTCATGCAGCTACGGGACTCTCTTCCCCTCACGCTGTACTGGGACTCTCTTCTCCTCACGCTGCACTGTGACTCCATTCCCCTCACACTCCACTGGGACTCCCTTCCCCTCATGCTGCACTGGGCCTCTCTATCCCTTACGCTGCACTGGGACTCTCTTCTCCTCACGATGCATTGGACTCTCTTCCCCTCACCCTGCACTGGGACTCTCTTCCCCTCGGGCTGCACTGGGACTCTCTTCTCCTCACGCTGCACTGGGACGCTCTTCCCCTCAGGCTGCACTGGGACTCCCTTCCCCTTGTGCTGCACTGGGACTCCCTTCCCCTTGTGCTGCACGGGGACTCCCTTCCCTTGTGCTGCACTAGGACTCCCTATCCCTCATGCTGCACTGGGACTACCTTCCCCTCACGCTGCACTGGGACTACCTTCCCCTCACGCTGCACTGGGACTCCCTTCCGCTTGTGCTGCACGGGGACTCCCTTCCCCTCACATGGCTTCGGGACTCTCTTCCCCTTACGCTGCACTGGGACTCTCTATCCCTCACGCCTCCCTCGGACTCTCTTCCCCTCACACTGCACAGGGACTCTCTTCCCCTCACGCTGCACAGGGACTCTCTTCCCCTCACGCTGCACAGGGACTCTCTTCTCCTCATGCTGCACTGGTACCCTCTTTCCCTCACGCTGCACTGTGACTCCCTGCCCCTCACGCTGCACTGGGACTGCCTTCCCCACACGCTGCACTGTGACTCTCTTCCTCTCACGCTGCACTGGGACTCTCTTCCATTCACGCTGCACTGGGACTCTCTTCCCCTCACGCTGCACTGGGACTGCCTTCCCCCCACGCTGCACTGGGACTCTCCTCTCCTCGTGCTGCACTGTGACTCTCTTCCCCTCACGCTGCACTGGGATTCTCTTACCCTCATGCTGCACTGGCACTCTCTTTCCCTCACGCTGCACTGTGACGTCCTTCCCCTCATGCTGCCCTGTGACTCCCTTCTCCTCACGCTGCACTTGGACTCTCTTCCTCTCACACTGCACTGGGACTCTCTTCCCCTCATGCTGCACTGGGACTCTCTTCCCCTCATGCTGCACTTGGACTCTCTTCCAGTCACGCTGTACTGTGATTCCCTTCCCCTCATGCTCCAGTGGGACTCTCTTCCCCCTCACGCTGCACTGTGTCTCTCTTCTCCTGATGCGGCTACGGGACTCTCTTCCGCTCGTGCTGCACTGGGACTCCCTTATCCTCATACTGCACTTTGACTCTCTTCCCTTCACACTGCACTGGGACTCTCTTCCCCTCCCACTGCACTTTGACTCTCTTCCCTTCACGCTGCACTGGGACTCTCTTCCCTTCACGGTGCACTGGGACTCTCTTCCCCTCCCACTGCACTGTGACTCTCTTCCCCTCCCACTGCACTGTGACTCTCTTCCCCTCACTCTGGTCTGGACTCCCTTCCCCTCACGCTGCACTGGGACTTCCTTTCCCTCACGCAGCTACGGTACTCTTTTCCCCTCACGCTGCACTGGGACTCTCTTCTCCTCACGCTGCACTGTGACTCCCTTCCCCTCACACTCCACTGGGACTACCTTCCCCTCAGGCTGCACTGCGACTCCATTCCCCTCACGCTGCACTGGGACTCCCTTCCCGTTGTGCTGCACGGGGACTCCCTTCCCCTCACACGGCTTTGGGACTCTCTATCCCTCATGCTGCACTGGGACTCTCTTACCCTCACGCTGCACTGGGATTCTCTTACCCTCACGCTGCACTGGGACTCTCTTCCCCTCACGCTGCACTGGGACTCTCTTACACTCACGCTGCACTGGGACTCTCTTCCCCTCACGCTGCACTTTAACTCCCTTCCTCTCACACTGCACTGGGAGTCTCTACTCCTCACGCTGCACTGGGACTCTCTTCTCCTCACGCTGCACTGCTACGCTCTTTCCCTCATGCTGCACGGGGACTCCCTTCCCCTCACGCGACTCCAAGACTCTCTTCCCTCACGCTGCACTGGGACTCCATTCCCCTTGTGCTGCACTTGGACTCCCTTCCCCTCACGCTGCACTGGGACTCTCTTCCCCTCACGCTGCCCTGTGACTCTCTTCCTCACACGCTGCACTGGGACTCTCTTTGCCTCACGCTGCACTGTGATTCCCTTCCCCTCATGCTCCACTGGGACTCTCTTCCCCTCACGCTGTACCGGGACTCTCTATCCCTCATGCTGCACTGTGACTCTCTTCTCCTGATGCGGCTACGGGACTCTCTTCCGCTCGTGCTGCATTGTGACTCTCTTCTCCTCACGCTGCACTTGGACTCTCTTCCTCTCACTCTGCACTGGGACTCTCTTTCTCTCACGCTGCACTGGGACTCTCTTCTCCTCACACTGCACTGGGACTCTCTTCTCCTCACGCTGCACTGGGACTCTCTTCCCCTCACACTGCACTGGGATTCCCTTCCCCTCACTCTGCACTGGGACTCTCTTCCTCTCGCGCTGCCCTGGGACTCCCTTCCCTTTCTGCTCCACTGGGACTCCCTTCCCTTTGTGCTGCCCTGGGACTCTCTTCTCCTCACGCTGCACTGCTACGCTCTTCCCCTCACGCTGCACTGGGACTCGTTCCTCTCACGCTGCACAGGGATTCTCTTACCCTCATGCTGCACTGTGACTCCCTTCCCTCATGCTGCACTGTGACTCCCTTCCCCTCACGCGGCTCCAAGACTCTCTTCCCTCACGCTGCATTGGGACTCTCTTCCCCTCGT
The DNA here is from genome assembly GCF_004010195.1 of Chiloscyllium plagiosum. NCBI lineage: Eukaryota > Metazoa > Chordata > Chondrichthyes > Orectolobiformes > Hemiscylliidae > Chiloscyllium > Chiloscyllium plagiosum. Next base: position 107,855,855 of record NC_057712.1, on the reverse strand, counting down.
GCTGCACTGGGACTCTCTTCCCTTCACGCTGCACTTTGACTCCCTTCCTCTCACGCTGCACTGGGACGCTCTTCTCCTCACACTGCACTGTGACTCTCTTCCCATCTCGCTGCACGTGGACTCTCTTCCACTCACGCTGTACTGTGATTCCCTTCCCCTCATGCTCCAGTGGGACTCTCTTCCCCCTCATGCTGCACTGTGTCTCTCTTCTCCTGATGCGGCTACGGGACTCTCTTCCGCTCGTGCTGCACTGGGACTCCCTTATCCTCATACTGCACTTTGACTCTCTTCCCTTCACGCTGCACTGGGACTCTCTTCCTCTCCCACTGCACTTTGACTCTCTTCTCCTCACACTGCACTGGGACTCTCTTCCCTTCATGCTGCACTGGGACTCTCTTCCCCTCCCACTGCACTGTGACTCTCTTCCCATCCCACTGCACTGTGACTCTCTTTCCCTCACTCTGGTCTGGACTCCCTTCCCTTCACGCTGCACTGGGACTCTCTTCCCCTCCCACTGCACTTTGACTCTCTTCTCCTCACACTGCACTGGGACTCCCTTCCCATCACTCTGCACTGGGACTCTCGTGCTGCCCTGGGACTCCCTTCCCTTTGTGCTGCACTGGGACTCCCTTCCCCTCACGCTGCACTGTGACTCTCTTCCCCTCACGCTTCACTGGGAATCTCTTCCCCTCACGCTTCACTGGGAATCTCTTCCCCTCACGTTGCACTGGGACTCCCTTCCCCTCACTCTGCACTGGGACTCTCTTCCTCACACGCTGCACTGTGACTCTCTTCCACTCACGCTGTACTGTGATTCCCTTCCCCTCATGCTCCACTGGGACTCTTCCCCTCATGCTCCACTGGGACTGTCTATCCCTCACGCTGCACTGTCTCTCTTCTCCTGATGCGGCTACGGGACTCTCTTCCGCTCGTGCTGCACTGGGATTCTCTTCCCCTCACGCTGCACTGGGACTCCCTTATCCTCAAACTGCACTTTGACTCTCTTCCCCTCACGCTGCACTGTGACTCTCTTCTCCTCATGCTGCACTGTGACTCTCTTCCCCTCACGCTGCACTGTGACTCTCTTCCCCTCACTCTGGTCCAGACTCTCTTCCCCTCACGCTGCACTGGGACTCCCTTCCCCTCATGCTGCACTGGGACTCTCTTCCCCTCACGCTTCACTGGGAATCTCTTCCCCTCACGCTGCCCTGGGACTCCCTTCCCTTTGTGCTGCACTGGGATTCCCTTCTCCTCATGCTGCACTGTGACTCTCTTTCCCACATGCTGCACTGGGACTCCCTTCCCCTCACGCTGAACTTGGACTCTCTTCCCCTCAAGCTGCACTGTGACTCTCTTCCCATCTCGCTGCACTGGAACTCTCTTCCCCTCACGTTGCACTGGAACTCTCTTCCTCACACGCTGCACTGGGACTCCCTTCCCCTCATGCTCCACTGGGACTCTCTTCCCCTCACGCTGTACTGGGACTGTCTATCCCTCACGCTGCACTGTGACTCTCTTCTCCTGATGCGGCTACGGGACTCTCTTCCCCTCACGCTGTACCTGGACTGTCTATCCCTCACGCTGCACTTGGACACTCTTCCCTTCACATTGCACTGGGACTCTCTTCCCGTCACGCTGCACTGGGACTCCCTTCCTCTCGTGCTGCACTGTGACTCCCTTCCCCTCACGCTGCACTGTGACTCTCTTCCCCTCACGCTTCACTAGGAATCTCTTCCTCTCACGCTGCACTGGGACTCTCTTCCCCTCACCGTGCCCTGGGACTCGCTTCCTCACACGCTGTCCTGGGACTCCCTTCCCTTTGTGCTGCACTGGGATTCGCTTCCCCTCACGCTTCACTGGGAATATCTTCCCCTCACGCTGCACTGGGACTCTCTTTCCCACATGCTGCACTGGGACTCGCTTCCCCTCATGCTGCACTGGGACTCCCTTCCTCTCATACTGCTCTGGGACTGCAATACCCTCACGCGGGCCCAGGACTTGCTTCCCCTCGTGCTGCTCCGGGACTCGCTTCTCCTCACGCTGCTCTGGGACTTGCTACCTCTCACGCTGCTCAGGGACACCCTTCCCCTCGTACTGCTCTGGGACACCCTTCCCTTCGCGCTGCTCCGGGACTGTTAAAAAGGGAAAAACAAGAACAAAAGAAAGAAAGAGAACAAACAGAGCAGTCGAATTCCGGCAGGAGTGTCTTACTCTGCCACCATCCTGCCGGAATACTTAGGCATTGGCATTGACATGTACAAACCTCACCATGCCCTCATAGACTATCTTGATTCACTTACAATACAGTTCTCTACTTCCGTGCTGTACTTTGGAGCATACCAGCACCTTTCATGGTGAAGCTGCAGGCAGGACATCTTGTGTGGAGGGGCAAGTATCCACCTCATATGACAAGGGGGTATCTCAGGGCATACCACTTGCTCTCTGAGCTCTTGCTCACTTTGTGCTACTTGGAAACTCACACCATCCCTGCCTTGCCTACACTGTTTGTGTGTTGTGCCCCCTTACCCACACCTTAAAGGTTCACTGTACTTCCATCTTGACTTGCCTGTTAGCATAGACATAAAGCCAGGCAGTTTGGCATGGTTGCCAGCAGTGATCAGTCAAGGGGTGGACATGTTGTTCTACAGCAGAGTGCTATAACATTCTCACACCGACAGAATGAGGCAGCAATCTGCATGGCAAACAGACTGAATGCACTTTAACCAACAGTTATACCTCGAAATCTACAGGGAGTAGTCCACAGCCAAGTCAATGGAGCCAACATTCAGTCAGAAGGTCCTTGCACAGCAAGTCAAAGGCAGTCCAAAGACATGGGTATGATCAGTCAGCTGCTACATATTGGCAGGGTCAGGGTCCTCTATTCATGTGCGGTACCAAATGTCAAGTACCATACCCCACTCTTTCTGTCCTACTTTTTATTGTTTTCTCCTGGAATGAGCCAAGTGGAGGGATTGAATGAGGTGAAAGTGCTATTACAGGTAGGGGAATGCGGTGAGGTGTCCCAAATGAGTGAATAGGCAGTGGAGAGGGCCGGCAGGGTTATTTTGGGGAATGATATGAATCAATGAGGAAGATGTTTCATATTGCAGCGAGAGTCCTAAGGCTTGTTGGAACATGTGTAGCAGAGAGTAGCAGCAGGAGCAGAGATAGACTGAGTGCGAGGTAGGAGAGAGAGAGAGAGAGAGAGAGAAAGAGAGGAGAGTTTATGGAGCAGAGAAGGTCATTGACCTTCCTCCTGCATTGCTGGGTGTTCCTCCTGATCATAGAGATAGTACTGACCTGGGTGGCAACTTCAAAACAGGCTGGCACTATCCCATGGCACGGTCTCATCTGCTGGCTCTGAGGGAAAAGGATGGCACTCTTTTGCACCACACTATCCTCCAGGACCTTCAGGCCTCTGTCAACAAATCATAGGGCCATAACTCTCATGAAACATGCAATGCGGCTCCAGACTGACTGTGTTTGATTGTGTGCACGGCTGGGATTTAAAGATAATGTTAGTGCCAAGAGTCTTGTGAGATCCTGTCAGTGATGAGTACATCTGTCAGTGGTGAGCGGGAGAATAAAACAGATGAATTGCCACAGGGCTGTGGGGCATATTGACATGTGTTTAGAAAGGTAATGTGAGAAAGCTCACCAGGCCTAGAGGAACCCTCCAGAAAACTCATTGGAATTGATACTTAGCCAATTCCTGGCAAAAGTTTGTCCCAGATTTGAATTCAGAAATATTAGGTTCTCAGTTGAGAACAACAGTTCACCCTAGCAGAAAGACAGGCTATTTTATGAAGTCTCCAAGCCACGACGGTTTGTATGAAAGTCAACAGCAGAGCTAGAAAAAAGTATCTAGGCCATCAAAACCAGTGCGAGAAAGCTAAGTAAGTAATTAATGATCTAAGATAGGAGAGATATTGCACTCGGATTGATTTTCTGTTCAGGACACTACGGGGAGCAAGATCAAATCTTTCCTTTTCCTGATTATGTTTGATGAGGAGGAGTTTCACCTCAACATGCACTTTGCACATCACAGGAAGGACTCACTTAAAGCAGAAGACATAAGAACAAATAGCAGCTGTTTTGGGTGAAGCTGTCAGGACAGTCAGATGTCCAGCTTTCAGAAGCAAAACCTTTGAGCCTGTAAGAATCCTGGTTGTATGAGTTTATTGTGTAATGGTAATAATTACTATATTTTGTCTCTGGACTTGCTTTTCGATAACATTCGAAGCTGAGAAATTACTTAACTAACTAAAGAAGAACTTCTTGCATGCCAACTCTTCAAAGGAGCTATATAATTAATATCACTCCTTGGTGCTTTCGCTGTTGTGCTGTAATTCTTTTCCAGTACAAGTATTTATTAAAGCTATGATCAAATCTACTTAATTTACCTTTTCAGGCAATGTATTCCAGATCACAACAATTCTGTACATTTTATCACCTTCGCTTTATCTCTGCTTCTTTCGGCTGCGCCTTACTGGGGTCAATGACTCTGCTCCAGGAAGCAGTTTAATTACTCCTTATTTAATATATCAATATGTTTCTTTTTCTCTCTTTAATGTTGCCTCTGCTTGGTGATAGTATGCGGCAGTGTTCTGTGCAGTCTGGACAGTGGGTAGGAGGTGGATTGCACAAATCACGATGCCAAGGCATGAATAGGATGGGCTTGATGGGAGCAACAGTCTTTCCTGTCCCTTTTCTCAAAATTTACGTTTGCATTGTCTAACATTTCTCAAACTGGTGATTTGAAATTTCAGATATACTGCAGTTTAGTGGGCGGCACGGTGGCACAGTGGTTAGCACTGCTGCCTCACAGCGCCAGAGACCCGGATTCAATTCCCGCCTCAGGCGACTCTCGGTGTGGAGTTTGCACGTTCTCCCCGTGTCTGCGTGGGTTTCCTCCGGGTGCTCCGGTTTCCTCCCACAATCCAAAGATGTGCAGGTTAGATGAATTGGCCATGTTAAACTGCTCGTAGTGTGAGGTGAAGGGGTAAATATAGGGGAATGGGTCTGCATGGGTTGCGATTCGGCGGGTCGGTGTGGACTTGTTGGGCTGAAGGGCCTGTTTCCACACTGTAAGTAATCTAAGTGTGTAAGTAATCTAATCTAATCGAAGTGTGTAGTATCTGCATCAATAAGAAAAGCGTAAGAAATTACAACACATCTGGATAGTAGTAACAGGATAGGTCAGAGTCAGCATGTATTTATGAAGGGGAAATCCTGCTGCACTTAATATTTGTGATTACTTCCCAATGATTTGAGCTATAGTACATGTCCAAATGATCCTTGAGTTCAGTTTAAAGAGACAATTAGTTTATTTAGTGAATGGTGGACATTTCAGAATACAGTTTTACAATTATTCCTAATTTTATAGTTTGACCAAATGTATAATTTTTGTTCATCATGCAACGTGAGTGAATCATTATCCTTGAAGCAGTGTCATCCCTATAGAACAAGTGCTATTCATTTTAAACAAAATTATTCTCGGAATTCTGTTTTTAAATCACAAATGATACTGGCTGTGACTGAAAAATAAATTTCTCATCTAACTTTTATTTGGTCACATTTAAAGTTTGTCATTGGTTTCCTTTTCTTTATCAATATCTCAATGTCCTCAATCCCAATCATTATGATTGATTTCACTCCCCACCCACATCTTATCCATTTGCTTTTTTAGGCAATCTCAGTGTTCGAATGACCCCAAGCAGAGGTTCAAACTCCAAATTTCATCCATTGCAAGTTTTAAATAATTCCACCTCTGTAGAATTACTCACCATGTTGCAACTTCACCTCAACTGCTGCTAGAAATTTTATTCACAACTTCAACTCTCATCGCGACCTAATTTCTGTCATGCACATTGTGATTCTTTGGTTTTGTTATGCCCTATTGCAAGTAAGCCCAGTTCTTTTAGCACATAATATTTGCACAACTTAGGCAGAGGATACATGAAATGCATTCTGCCTGTTCGGCCCAACCCACCTATATTTGCATCTTCATTGTCATCTTTATTGACAATCTCCCGGTACAGCAATTTCCAAGGGTCAAGCTGGCCCCAAACTGAATATGGAAAATGTACTAGTGCTGCAGATTTGCAAGGCCTAGAAGTTATTTGATAGTTATCTTTGGAACATTGGATCATTGTTAAAAAACATGGACAAAAATATTTCAGGTCCCAGCAATTGTCCTGCTGATTCTGAAAAGACCATTTATCCCCATTAGAAAATTCAAGAGATCCACCTTAGATCTTCTATATTAAGGAGGCAGTGGAGGCCCTGTCTCTGGATTCATTTAAGAAAGAGTTGGATAGAGCTCTCAAGGATTGTGGAATCAAGGGTTATGGAGATAAGGCAGGAACAGGATACTGATGAAGGATGATCAGCCATGATCATATTGAATGGTGGTGCAGGCTCGAAGGGCAGAATGGCCTACTCCTGCGCCTATTGTCTATTGTCTATAACTGCAGCAAGAATGCCCAAACTAATCACAAGCTGCGCTGACAGACCTTGACAAAATCCTGCAGCACTGCCACTTGAAAATAGCACATTGACAGAAGAATTTAACAGCAGCTGTAATTTTTGTAATTGCTATTAACATCTGCACTACGAATCAGGCAGGACTGACAGTGAATGCTTATGGTAGAGGGCAGATTTGGCACTGTGCCATGATTTGCTCTGTTGTCACTTGGAGCTTCAAAAATTGATTTAAGTTTCAGCAGGCAGATGTGCTGCCCCCACGTTTATTACTTGAGAGTTGGGAAATGGGTTATTTTGCAGCACAGCCAAGGCTGTAGCCATCACCACTTCATTTGAGTATGATTATAATCAGAATAAAAAAAAAATTACAAAGAATGCAAATGGCAAAATCAGAGAATAATAAAGCTTGGAATGAGATGACTCATCCCTGTATTCCAATGTCAGTCTTTAAGTGAACCATCCAATTATTCCCACACTTTGGTCTTTCCTCATAGCTCTCTGAATGTTTTGCCTTTAAATATTTACCAACTCCTTTTTATAAGCTACTGTTGAAATCTGCTTCCAGTACGTTTCAAGTAGTACATTTCAAATCATCAAACTCATTTGCCATGCACTTTAAATCTGTGTCCACATCCATTTGCGCTAGTAACACACCAATCCTAAGGACCATACTCTAGTTATTCATCGACATGAACGTTAAGTCTGACTTAGACTCTATTACTTGTTCCCCAACTCTCATCTCACTTATTGTCTTACCTTTTCCTCCTGTGGTGCTATCTCTTTCGCAGTACTCTGTGCACACTGATATTCATTTCTGATATTAGCTTCTGGTTCCCCCACCCCAACTGAGATAATTTAAACTCTCCCCAAAATAATAACAAATTGCCCTGAATGAAACACAGTCCATTACTCTATATCAATTTGGTATTACAATTTGCAATTATTACTAAACCTTAGCATTATTAATAAACCTGACTACTGTTAGTGTACTTACAGTCCTACCAATAAGCTTTACAGCTGGAATGATGTGTGCAGTTTTGGTCGCTACACTGTAGGAAGGATGTGATTGCATTGGACAGAGTGCAGAGGAGATTCATTAGAATGGGGTGAATTGACTTGAATTGCTGTTTCACTCTTTCAAAGGGAAATTTAGCTGAAGTTGAAGAAGATAACAACATTTTATTATTTTGTAAAACAGTAAGGAACAACAGTCCAGGTGATTCCTGAGCATCAAACATACCTTGGGCTGAAACAATTTGAAAACTAACAAAACCCATTCAGCGCAAGAATATTGTTGTTTCAATCTTGGAAAAGTTTGAAATTACAGAAGTGCAGATTGATGTTAAGCCAACGGTAGGAAAGGAAGTAGCCAGTGAGACTTATCTCTTAGATTTACTCTAATTATTAACATGGAATCACAGCATCATGAGTCCTGAAGAAGGGCTCATGCCCGAAATGTCGATTCTCCTGCTCCTTGGATGCTGCTGCGCTTTTCCAGCAATACATTTTCAGCTCTAATAGCAACCATATAAAGTTACCATAGTCCTAATCTCTCATTAGAAAACAACAGGTAGCACTTTAACCTGAGGATCACTTACCTCCCCCCCCCCAACCCTACAGCAAGGTGAGAGGTAGAAATTAATGTAAGAATTGAACTCATGCTGTTGATATCACTGTATTGCAAACCAGCCATTCACCCAACTATCCAACTATCATATACTGACTATCAGTTGTTGCAAAAATCTTTCTGTTTCGTTGTATCAAGTCCCTTGGACTGAGATTGGATGCTGCCCTTATCTAACTATGCCAGAACCCCCTGACTGAAAGCTGTTTCCCTTACCTTGCCTGAGGACTATTCTCTTAGACTTCAAGACATGGCCATGTGGTTGAAACACCTGTGGTGTGTTGTAGTGTGAGCTGCTGCTACATGCTGTAGGTGTAATATCGACATGACATAGTGCCATTTAGTAATCTGTCCATCCCCTTAACTGACCACTGCTAAGGACTATTGCAAGTTTTCTTGCTTTGTGATTGCCCTGAAGAGGTTAATTAAGACAGAGGTCCTGGGAATGCATATATTTAGAAAGAGATGACAAAACACAAACTTTCAAGGCAAAGTGGTGTTGTAGTGAGCATCCTAGTAGGCTCAATGTAAATAAATACAAAGAAAAGCAAGCAAAGTTTACTGAGATGCATTCTGTTCTGGAGCATGAGATCAGTACTTGTCTCTGTGGGCAAAGAGGCCTGGCAGCAGCATTACAATGAAAGGTGTCAGTGTGTGCCAACGTGCAGAATTGAAGTGAATAACTGTATTACAAACGTCAGAAGTCACACAACATCAGGTTATATTCCAACAGGTTTATTTGAAATCACAAGCTTTCAGAGCGCTGCATCTTCATCAGGTATAGTCAACAAGTTTATCTGTCAAAAGAGCAGTGCTCCAAAAGCTGGCGAATTCAAATAAACCTGTTGGTTTATAACCTGGTGCCATGTGAGTTTATAATCTGGTGCCACCCCAGTCCAACAACAACACCCCCCTACATCATGAATTACAAACGAGTCAGAGATGTGCCAGAATGATGTGAGGATATTAGTGTTTGTTTGATACCAACTTCTGTGGATGGAGGTGCATGTGGTCACTGCCCATGGAGTGTGTCCATGGACAAATATCAAATTGCATATAAGTGAGGTGAGAATCAGTAATAATGAGATGTAAATGCATACAATTAGACCTCTTGCCACTCATTAGCAAGATTCTCATGTCACTGTTCAAACCATCGGTGAAAAGTCGCACTCATTTTCCTTCTGTCGAGAATCTCAGTTTTCCAACCTCGCCATACTTTTTCAACTAACTCGCATTATTCACATTGTTCGGGGGATGGGAAACTTCAGCCACATTTCTTCAGTGATTTTCAAATGGAATCGAGTAAGTATCGGTTAATGTAAATATAGTAACTGAGCTGATTATTCAGAATTAAAAATAAATCCAATATTTACTTTTTACAGGCAGAGGAGTTGCTTCTCAACTTTAGTGATGGTTTCAACTTTTAATCATTTAGGATTTCTTTCACCCCAGCTACACTTGCTTTCTCTGTCTGGTAATCTATCAACCAGTGACATGTGATGTGTTAATGCTATTGTAACTCCTAGCTGTGGTTTGGAACAATTCCACACTTGTTTACTGTTATTGTGATTTAAAACTGTTGCTTCTCAAGTCTTGAATATCTCAACCTCTGCAATCCCACTTCTGACACCAAGTTGTACATTTTATGATTCTGAGGAAGGGTGACTGGACTCGAGATGTTAACTCTGATTTCTCCCCATAGATGTTGCCAGACTTGCTGAGCTTTTCCAGCATTTTTTGTTTTTGTTTGTAAATTTTAAAGTTTGGGAGTTACAGGTTACAAGAATTGATTGTCAAGAATTCACAAATTGGTTTTAAAGTAGTTCATCAAGTTTAGTAGGAAGCGACAGTTTAGATATGGTGCACCAACTCGACAAACAGGGACTTCTGAAAAGTGAAAGCATTTTGCTGATCTTGTAGGACAAATGGATGGATGACACACAGATTGGATCTCTCTAGCTGCTTGTGGAAGGAGCTTTCTGCTCAGTAGCTGTACTGTTAGGATAGTCTTCTCCCAGTCTTCCTCAATCCTTCCAGATCTTCCTCTGTCTGAAGAAGGCAGTTTCCTAACAAGGCCCATATCCTGCCTCCAATCACCTGTTAAAGCACTTCATTTCTAATGCCAGTAGTTTACCTTATACCAATCACTTGTTTGAACCCTGCTAACCAGCGAATGCCGCACATCTATCCAAGCTGGCAGGAATCATGACTCCTCATCCATCACTTTAGCTGAAGACACTTTAACTTCAGGTCATGCTGAGTGTCTTTACTTAGTTCCAGCAAGACATTTATGTAGATAAGAGGGTACAAGACACCATCCCAGCAACTTAGGGATTTCACAATGAATGCCTAAATATGAGGCATTTACATTATCAGCGACTGATTTCTTTTCTAAAGAGAAAACAGAAGCAAACTTTTTGCCAGGTGTCCTCATGCAATGTCTACTAGCTTTATAAGAATTCTATAACATTCTGAGAAGTAACATTTCTTACATGTCCTCTGTCCTCCATAAAATTAAGGTCATTCGAAATTATGTATCACATATTCTAGTTTGCTCTAGTTTTTACTCATCCATTCCTTTGTGCTTCTGACCTGGATTACCAAATCCTCGGTTTTAAAGTACATTTCTAGATGAAGTTCTGTTCCTCGTTTCCAGCTCTCTTTATGACTTAGGCCCTCCCTATCTCTGCAATCACTTCTAGCCCTATAATCATTCTAGAATTCTGTTCTCTTCCAATTTTGGTTTCTTGAGCACCCCTAATTTAATTGCTAGACCATTGGCAGCCATGGACTTAGCTGTCTAGGCTCTAAGCTTTGGAATACCCTCCCTAATAAGCTGGCCATATTTCTCTTTCCTCCTTTTGGAGACTTCTTAAAACTTGACTCTTTCACTATACCTTTTGCTCACCTGTTCTGACTATGACTTAGATAGCCTTGTTTTAACTTTTTTGGTGTTGCTCCTAAAAGGTGCTATAAAAGTGAAAGCTATTGTTGTTGCTTATGGATTCAAGCTGTTGGAGCTTTGTTTTCTATCTCTCTGATGCTTCCTGAAAAACAGGCTTGTGGGAACCTAGTTCTCTTATGTCTGAATTCCATGTACCATTACAATCATGATGCCAATGTAAGCTACGTTACAGGACCACTGCATTGAAAAAAATTATCTCAATGAGTAATGAGCATTGTATTGAGAATGGATAGATTGGAAATGGCAGTGAGGATGGATCTTTCTAAGTGAGACTTTGTGATAGTCTTGTTGCCATTATTAGGAACACAATGGCTCTCACTGAATACTGTGAGCTCTGGCAGTACTTATCGGCTCCCTAGTTTTGAAATAAATAGTTTGTTACATTGACTTGTTGTATATATCCCAAAGAATCATTGGAATATGTTGTTTGCCTAATATAGTTTGCAGACAAGTAAAGTGTATTCTTTCCTTCCTCCTTCTAGCTTATGATCTGTTCAATTCTTGTTAAGGGAATTTCACATTTACCCCACAGTCTATTAACTTAACATGAGTTTAGAGATAGGTTATTAATTTACATTTATTTAGCTATCAGTTTAGTTATAGAAAAGGTAAATAACTTGCCTGAAGAACCTATTGCCTCAACTAAACAATCTTGAGGACTGTGCACTGCTGTAAATAGATGGATTATTTCAGCTTATGGTAATATGTCATTTGCTTTTTTTTAAACCATGATTTTGTGCTTGGTTCCATTCTGTTACTCATTTTCAGCAAAGTCATTTTGGGCATCATCATAAGTGACAACATAGCCAATAGAATGTTTAAGTCACCGTCTGAATCAACAGGACTTACTTAATCACTGCAGGCAGTCAGAGAAGGGATTAGACAGCAGGCAAACAAATGGAGTGCTCTCCACAGCACTGAGTAAATCAAGTCAATAACTTTGTCAAGAACAATGCACTGTGGAATTCTTTGCAATTGTCTGCAGTCTATAAGAGGAGTAATTTATTTACGAATTCCATTTTGATCCACATTGGGGAAAATATGTGATGACAATGCCTGGAAAAGTTTATAGATATGTAGGGTCCTGAAGAGAACTCAACATGACTTGTCACTGTTGGCAATTTCAGTACTCCTCAAAAAACTGTCTTTTCCGAGTATTGAAGAAATATTTCAGCAGAGCAGTCTTACGTTAAATACTTGAAACAGCAAATGTAGCAAGGGATCAAATTGTTTTAACCAATGTTTTCCCTCAGTCTACTGAAAAGCAGCTCAACCGACATTCGGAAAAAAAGGAATGTCATCTTAATTTTTGAGCTATATCATACAGAAGTGAAATCAAGAAATTATTTTTCACACAAAAGGTAGTGAAAATCTGAGACTCACTTTCCCAAAGTTCATGACAAATTGAAATTTATAAACCTGAGATCAATAGATGTTTGTTGGGTAATAGTTTAAGATATGGAACCAAGGTTTATTCATGGAATTGAGGGTGCAGATTAGTCATAATCTAACTAAATACTGGAACAAACTCAAGGGTTTGAATGTGTAATCACAGACTCATGGGCTTGAGTGGGTAATTATGTTTTTATGGTTCTGTGACATAGTTTCACGGGCACTAGTGACCTTATAGTACCTTATCTGTAGAACAATTCTTTGTGTGGTAGCCCAGTATTGGTAAACATAAAATTAGGTAGATTATTGGATCTGATAATTGAGAGTCAATGTTTCAACCAAAGTTGATTATTTACTGCACTGAGAGAACATGAGAAGAACATCAAAAGATAGAAATATCGTGACAGCAACAAATGGTTGAAAGAACTTATCCCAGTATTGCCAAGGTTTTTGCAGTTATACTTCAGTGTTTTGTTCTGGCTTCACAAAATACCAAATGCAAGCACAAAATTCAACAACTGGCTTCTACATGAGGATGAATGATAGTCCAGTTGTGTGACTGAGAGGAGACTAATAAAACTAGAGAGCATTTTGGAGACCTGTTCTTCTCTAGATCTTTCCCGCTAAGTTGCTTCTATTGTTATCAGAGACTATCGAGTGGATGAGTTTAAAGCTGCCATGCAAAATCTAATTCTAAATAATTATATAGGTTCACTACATATTGAGTACCCTAAATAATTACACAGGTACAATCCTTCTGAAATGACTCAGACACTTACAAGAACAGTGTATACAAAATACCTAAAAATAATTATTAAAATGTAAGCCATACTAAATAGACAGATTATGCAGGTTGACTACACACGTTGTATAAATAATTATATGAGTACCTTTATTATTCATGCAAGTTTAATCCATTCTCGCTATTTTAAATACAATGCTGTCCATGGTGGAAGTTGAGGGTTTCAGGTTGGTGGCCTGTGTTCTGTGACCTTTCATCAGAGTTCTGAAATAATAGATGTATTCTTCTCTTTACAGCTGTTGCCTAACCTGCTGAGAATTTCTAGCACTATTGTTGTGATTGGAGTTATATTTTACAGAAATCTGACCTGGGGCAGTTATGGTTTATGAAATTGAGGCTGAATTAGACAGTGTTGATTGACAAGGGAGCCAAGGGTTATGGGAGACAAGTAGGAAGTGGAATTAAGGTCACAATCAGATCAACCATGAACCTTTGAATAATAGAGCCTTTGAAAGACTGAGCAGTCTACTCCTGTTTCTGCTCCTTATGTTCTGATCAATGATCGAGATCATTACAATTGGAATAAAATGAGACAAGTGATTAAGATTGATATTTAAATATATATTAATAGCCTAAAAATAGACAAAGGTAGCTTGCAATGCCTTTTCTAAGCATGATGGTATATGTAGCCAATTCTACAGAACGTTGTTAAGAATGTAAGTTTGTAAAATTGAACAACTTTCACGGTTTGAATCACCAGTGTCAGGGCGATAAGGAGATAAGTAGGAAACACTGCAGTGATAACAAATGGCCTGGAGCTAATCACAACATGAAAGGGATATCCACTGAACATGCATAGTCCTGTTTATTGATAAGGATTTGTGATGTAAGTACTAAGGTGGTCAATGATAAGTGAACTGTAAACATTATAATGAAATTCAAGAATTAAGACTATAAATTATCATGCTGACTGTGTTTTGGAGACAGACCTTAATGGACATTTATCAATTGTGCCTTCCAGTTTATGGTTGTAAAACAAAATCTGTAATTGCTGAATCTAAAATTTGATGTGACTGTTAAACACCATAATACCAGTGATATGAAGATATGTGTTGGTTCAGAATCCTGAATGAGCGTAAAAGGTTATAATCTGATCTGGGTGCAATGGACCTTCATCTGTTATGTGACATTTAATGCTGTAAAATGTAGTGTGATACATAAACAAAAACTGCAAATACTAGAAAAAACTTAGTAGGTCTGGTAGCATATGTGGAGAGAAAACAGAGTTAATGTTTCAAGTTCAGTCTGAAGACCTGCTGAGTTTTTCTAGCAATTTCTGCTTTTCTTTCTGATTATTAGCATCCATTGTTTTTTTTAATTGTGTGATACATGTTGATAAATATGTGTATACCATACTAGTTCTGAATATTTGGAAGAGAAAGAGATATAGTGAAACTGAAGTGCAATATGCACGAATCACTAAAGATTCATGCTCAGTGTTGAGAGTCTTTTGTTAGATGAAGCGTGACATTAGGGTGTATATCTAGGAGAATACAGTACAAAAGAACGAGTTCAAAACCAACCCCCTACAACACTTTCCTTAGCTCCTATCTAGAAGATCATGCCCACTTTGGTCTCCTCACATGATGGGAGAGATTTAAGTTGAACAATAGATACAGAGAAGATGAAGACACAGTTTAAAATCCTTTGGCTTTCATATAACATGACAGGGAGTTAAGTCTCTAAAGAACAATGGGGAGCAATTTTGACTTCTTTAGCCTGATACAACATTTGGGGGTGGGGCGGGGATGGGGTGTGTCCTGTACCATCATTCACTTCCTGTGCAGAGATATCCTCAACATGCACTGGAAGTCTATGCTATAATAATGTTGTCAACAATGGGGGTCTGTAGGTTCAGTTGGCTGGGCAGCTGGTTGGCAAGCCAGACGGATGACAACAGAGTGGGTTTAATTCTTGCACTGACTCAGGTTATCATGGTGGACACTACTTCTCAACCTCTCCCCTTACCTGAGGCATGGTTACCCTCTGATTAAACCACCAACACCTATCTGTCTTTAATGAGGGAGTAGCCATACGGTCTTGTAGCACAATGAATTTACTTTTTTTTATTGTCAAGTGGCAAAGTATCCAGTTGAATCAATCATCAGCCTAAAACCTCAACTAAGAGAAAGCTAAAGACTTGGACTGACAGTGAAGTGACCTATCCCTCCTCGCAATTTTTGGATTAGTACAATTATCTGAAGATAATTCTATCTACAGAAAAAACTACATAAGGAAAACAAAATGTCCAAGTTAACCAAACCATTGCATAGAATCCCAACTTAAGAATCCTACGACATCAGTTTGTGGGTCCATGAAGAATTAAGTGTGAGCCTACATTTCTTTCAATACTTGCTTTTATATAAAAGGAAACAATTCTAGATTACTTTGCTGTAATGAATACTATTTGATAGAATGTAAATGCACCCAAAGAAACAAATGAAGAAAATTGTACACACAATCCAGAATAAATTCATAATTCTGTGTCTCAACCTTCAGGAAGATGTCTCAAGGCAAAGAACTCACCTGTCAGCAGTCAACCAGAAAATGTTGCACTAGTCTACATGTATATTATTTCTATTTCATATTTTCTTTAGGAGCTTTGTCCTTGCAGCCCATCAAAAAACAATCTGTCATTGTTTGTTCTTAAAAAAGAAACCTTAATGGATCAGAATGACCCTCTTTTGCACGAGCTTTCCTTTGGTGTAAGCAACTTCATGGATGTAAGATCAGTAAGGTCACTTTGTTTGCAATATTATCTGAGAATATGTTCGTCAAACTCTTAAATTCTCACAATGGTTAGATTTTACTTTAAGGAGCTTGTTATAATTACATTAGATCACATGAAACTGTAGCCTGTGTCTATAAGGCTGATGATGCCTTTCTCTCCTATCGTGCTTTGTAAATAATTATGTTAATACAGGTGCTAAAGGTCACTCATGATTAAAAAAAATACTTCACAGGATATGAGTGGTGCTGGCTAGGTCAGCAGTTACTGCCCAAAGGGCAGTTAAAAGTCAGCCACTTTGCTGTTGCCTCTCACAGTTCAGTGAATTGTCTATTTGTACCATTAATGTCTCTGTTATGACAGATGAACATCATACATAATTCAAAATTTCAACTACTTTTTTAATTGCAAAAATACACTTTATTCATAAAAAATCTTTATCTACATTCACAGGTACGAAAGCAGTTCTGTGCAGACTTTGCATATTAAGAAAGCAAATATTGGAATTTGCCAGTCCCTGCAGTTGCAAAAGGCATTTCTAACTCATGCAGGAAACTATTCACATACATGTGAGGCAGAGAGAGAGAGTCTGATAACTGAACAGACCCTTGTTATACCTTGGCAGAAAGACCTTTGATGGTGGTCTTTCCCACTTGGCTTTTAATTGTTTTTGCAAAAATATACTTTATTCAATTAAAATAGTCATTATTTACGTACACAGTTACTATAGCAGTTTGATTCTGTGTGAGCTTTGCATATGGAGAACAAACAGACATTTGGGTTTGACTTTCTCTACAGTTGCTAAAAGCACAAGGCATTTCTTATGCAAGATACTATATACATGTATTTGAGGCACAAGGAGAGTCCAATAACTGAATGGACGCCCAATGTACTTTGGCAGAAAGACTGTAGACAGTAGTCTTTCCCCACTGCACCTTGGCACCAGCTGCCCCAAGCTTTAGTGTGTCCCTCAGTTCATAGTCCTGGATATTGGAATGTGCCAGTCTGCAACACTTGGTCGAGGTCAATTCTTTGCATTGGACGACCAACAAGTTTTGGTTGGACCAAAGAATATTTTTCACCGAATTGATGGTCTTCCAAATGTAGTTAATGTTTGTCTTGGTGTGTGACCTGGAGAATAGACCATAA
Organism: Chiloscyllium plagiosum; assembly: GCF_004010195.1. Lineage (NCBI taxonomy): Eukaryota > Metazoa > Chordata > Chondrichthyes > Orectolobiformes > Hemiscylliidae > Chiloscyllium > Chiloscyllium plagiosum. The sequence continues at coordinate 107,838,709 of NC_057712.1, read as the reverse complement.
AGCACAGAATCCTTCATCATGGAGTTGCTCAGGACAAATCTTGACAAAAACCACAGCATCTCTATCCAGACACCATCTTTGCATATTCTGCATGCCTTGACTGTTAACTTCTTTTTATTTCAAAAATAAATGTTATTCCTAACAAAAATCTTTGTACATATACCGTATATACTCGTGTAAAGTTGATCTCATGTAAAAGTTGACCCCTTATTTTTGACCAAAAACTCTTGTATTTTCCATATATCTCCTGTGAAAGTCAGCCCTGCTATATCGCCTTATATAGGAGGTAAAAACAATGACTGCAGATGCTGGAAACCAGATTCTGGATTAGTGGTGCTGGAAGAGCACAGCAGTTCAGGCAGCATCCGAGGACAGGCAAAATCCGAGGACAGGCAAAATCAACATTTCAGGCAAAATCCCTTCATCAGGACTAAAGTGATGAAGGGCTTTTGCCCGAAACATCGATTTTGCCTGCCCTCGGATGCTGCCTGAACTGCTGTGCTCTTCCAGCACCACTAATCCAGATATCGCCTTATATACCTCTTACAAAGGAAACTGCATGTTCCCAGTAACCCACTTAAGCAAAATCGCATTTATTCTTTCATACCGGTAACTCTACTCATTGCTCTTTGTTTACTACATTACATCTCTATTCATTCATAACTCTATTTAGCCCACTTGATTTACTACAGCACATTTTGATTGATTGATTGATTCATTCAGACAGGTACTAAGTGTATTGGTACTTATCACATTTTGTTCACTATACATCCAGAAATTAATGTCGTTAAAAAGTTAATCATTTTAATTGTGCCATTATATCTGAATAAAAGTGAGATATATTAGCTAGATATATCTTTAATTCTTTTACAAATTTGTTACTGTTGCTGAGGTTTATTATATGTGAGAGTAAATGGGAGGGAAACGGAAAAATTTTGCGGGAAATTTCAAGATGCCTACACATTCAGAATTTAATAAATGTTTTATTTTAAGTGTGTACATGCAAGGTGTCTTTTTAAAAATCAATACATTGAAGAATCAACTTGAGAAAGAGTTATCCTAAATTTTCTTTTGTGCAACGAGAATAGTTAATTAAAAATCTTGTAGTGAGAGGTCCTTTCAGAAAAATGACCATAAAATGATAGACTTCTTCATTAGGATAGAATGTGAAGCAGTACCAATTCAAAATTAGCTTCATAAATCTAAACAAAGGAAACTAAAGATATGAAGGATGAGGTGGCTGCAATGGACTGGGTAATACTTTAAAAGATAGCACAGTGGATAGGCAATGGTTAATATTTAAGGAGTGAACAATTATACATTCCTTTCAGATGAAAATGCACAACAGGAAAAGTGGTCCAATTATGGCTAACTGAAGAATATCAGGATAGGATTAGATCCAAACAGTAATTGACCTTAATGTGTTTCAGTTAGGGAGAGGGAAAGAGTGGAGTTTTCCGCCTGTTGACTCCTGTCAGAAATTAGGTGAAAAAAGAATGGTTCTTTACTTTTGATGCCTTTTAGTCAAATAACCAACAATCATTGCATCGACTGTTATGTGAAGAATAATCACAAATAGAGAAAACTAATTGGATGGTTCTTAGTATATGTGGAACTTCATAGGATCAGGAACAGGCCTTTTGTTTCTTGAGCTTGTTCTATCAATTAGAACAGGCCTGATCAACCTCAATTCCATTTACCTATCTTTATTCCACATTCTTCACTCAACAAGAACACAAAGAAATCAACTTTGAAAGTTTCAAATGAATCATTATTCATAGCAAACAACAGTGATAGTTCTAGATTTCCAGCATCCTCTGTCTGAAAAAGTGCTTTCTGAAGCATTCACTCTGAATCCTGTAGCTCTCATTTTAAGACGGTGCCGAGTTGTTCTTAACATTTTGGCCAGTGAAGTTTGAGTGGAGTGAACAAAACAAACTTTGTCAAGCATTATGAGATTTCTTATCTTCTTGATTTTTTATGTATTGAGGGCAATAGAACTATCAAACCCATATTTAATCATTTAGAATCACCAAGGTGAATCGTCTGTGGATTGCTGTCCAAGACACCGTTGTCGATTGAGGGTGGATTTCATTAGTGCTTTCTCCCAGTCATCTATTGGGACTTCAAAACATTGGCAATCTTTTCGGTGAATGTGAGAAACATCTTGCAATATGGCATACACCAAACTTTAGGCTTTTCCCTGTGAAAGCTTTTTGCTTTAACATCAAGCTGATGGCTTTGATTGAATTTGTCTGCACTTGATTTTAGCAATGCATTAAATTGTAGACAGCTAAATGCCTGTCACCTTGAAGAACTGATGAGGGCCACTGATAGCTAAAATGAAATCCCTTCTGAATTTCAAAATACTAAATATGATTGCTCCAAGTGACTGAGCATTTCTCTTCATAAATAATTTTCGATCTCATTTTCCATTTGCTTCAGAGTTTAAAACTGACTAGATAATGAAAATGACTTTCTAATCTGAGCAAACAGGTCTGCCAAAGACAATGGCTTTGGGGAACAAATACACCAAGAGGCCTTAATAACCAAGAAAAATCACATCACCACATGAAAATACAAGCTTTGAACTCCTGACATAATATGTCACTATCAATTATGTTTGAAAAGACCATTATAATACTGTTATTTACCAGTTATATTGTATGATATTAGTTCACTCAAACCTTTCAGCATCTAATGTTTAAGAAAGTCCTCTTGCATTAGCTTTCTTTCTGACATGTTAATTCTTTTCTGTCAACTGAAGGGCTACTTATTTCTCACGGGTGATAATACCCATTCCATTTATTAAGAGTACACAATGTATATCTTTTTAAACCAAAATTCAAGACAGAGTTTGGCATATTCATTCTTATATAGTTACTATGACCAATCTTACATTGATAGGGGGAGAGAGAGAGGGAGAGAGAGGGAATGCAGTATTAAGGAACAATAAACTGGCATCCCACTATCATAGCCTACCAATGTCATAAACAAACCATTCCAAAGTTTCATATAGAAGTGTTTAAACTCCTTTAACTCTAGGTCAAAACTTATGGGTTTAAGCACCGCTCAAAGTACCTGAACCCATAACTTGGGGCCAGCACTAAGGAGAACTTTATTTTCAGATGTACACTCTTTCTGATGTGACATCAGACTGACACTCTGCTTGCATGTTCAGATGGTTACAAAAGGTACTGAGACATAATCTTTAAATAAAGGTCAGGTTCACTGTGAAGCAGACTGTACTGTGAGGATTGTGAAGCAGGACAGGATCCCTGTGAAGCAGAGTGGCAGAATGCAATGCTATCATAAGGTTTAAGCTGTCTATGGAAAAGAACAAGGATGTCTATAGGAAGGATGTGATTGCACTGGAGGGGTGTGCAGAGGCGAGTCATCAGGATGTTGCCTGGGATGGAACAGTTTAGCAGAAGAGATGCTGGATAAGTTCGGGTTGTTTTCTTTGGAGAAGATAAGTTTTCTAGGGGACCTGATTGTAGTGTATAAGATTATGAGGGGCATGAACAGGGTGAATAGAGAGCAGCTGTTCCTCTGAGTCAAAAATTCAAGAACAAGGGAGCATAATTTTTAAGTGAAAGGCAGGAGGTTCAGAGGGGATTTGAAGAAAAACTTTCTCACTCACGGTGTGGTGGGGGTCTGGAATGCCAGAGGGTAGTTGAGGTGCGTAGCTTCACAACATTTAAAAAAGTATTTTGATGAGCGCTTGAAGTGTCATAACATTCAGGTCTATGGGCCTAATGTGGGAAAGTGAGACTAGTGTAGATAGTAGTGTACATTTGGTGGTACAGACTTGATGGGCTGAAGGGCCACTTCTGTACTGTAATGATTCAATGATGAGGAGGAATCGAGATGAAGATTAACTAATTGAAAGTCAATTTCAATGGTGTATAAATCAATCTGGCCTAGGTAAATTGGAATCAAAGATTAACAGGCAAAATTTTAATTGAACAACGAGCTATCTTTTAAGGAAGGCATTGGGACCCTCCAACCGCATGAGATCAATTTGGATTTCACTAGTTTCCTCATTTCCCCTCCCCACCCTTTATCCCAGATCCAACCTTCCAACTCGGAATCACCGTCTTGAACTTTCCAACCTGTCCATCTTCCTTCCCACTTATCCACTCCACGCTCCTCTCTGACCTGTCACCTTCATCTACCTATCAAATTCTCAGTTACCTTATCCCCAGGCCCACAACCCCCATTTATCTCTCAGCCCCCTTGGCCCACAAGCCTCATCGCTGATGAGGGGCTTATGTTCAAAACGTCGATTCTTCTGCTTTTTGGATGCTGCCTGACTGGCTAGGCTTTTCCAGCACCACAGATTCAACTTTCAAGGAGAGATGGTTGAGTACAGCCGAGGTGTGTTCCAAAGAAAGAGAAAGATAGGGCTCTCTGCGTGATGAAACAGAGATTACGATGATGCAGAAGAAGGGTGCTTTTATTTTCATTCCTTCACTGGATGCATTAACTGCCCAGAGTCCAACCACATTGCTGTTGATCTGAAGTCACATTTAGGACAGACCACATTTCTCGATATTTCTTAAATTCAAACTTTACCACCTGCTATAGTAGGATAAAAACCCATGTCTTCTGAACATTAGTTTAGGTTTCTGGTTATAGGTCCAGTGTTTTATCACTACGCCATCACATCCCCTGTGACAAAGGTCAGGTAGATAACATAATTGAGCACTAGACTGAATATAAAATGTTTAGATGTGAATTGAGAAAGCAAATTAAATTAGCAAAGGGGGAGTATGAGAAGAGACCACAACTAAAAATAAATACATACAAATAGGTTCAGCTTTCTTTACTTGGACCACCCTCCGTGGATTGTCGGAAACATCACTGCAGTACTTAATAATACTACATAACTAACTGTTTCCAAATAGAGAGTTTCACTAAAGTTGTTAGGATTGTTTTCAAATCTCTAGAAGTAGAGATTTAAAAGTGACCCAAGGAGCAACTTTTTCACAAAGAGGGTGTTGCAAATATTGAAATGAGCTGCCAGAGGAAGCGATGGAGGCTGGTACAATTACAACATTTGAATGGTATCTGGATGGGTATATGAATAGAAAGGGTTTCGAAGGATGTGGGCCAAATGCTGGCAAATGGAACTAAATTTATTTAGGATATCTGGTTGACATGGCCGAGTTGGACCGAATGGTCTATTTCCATACTGGACATCTCTATGACTCTATTTAAAAGATAATTGGACAGGTACATAGATCAGAAAGGTTCTGAGTGATATGGGCCAAACACAGGCAAATGGGACTAGTTCAATTTAGGAAATATGGTTGGCATGGATGAGTTTGGCCAAATGGACTATTTCCATGCTGCGTGACTCTATAATTCTCATTGGTATGTCAATAACTAGGGGGTCACAATTTCACAATTGTCAGCAAGAGATCTAGGAGTGAGATGAGGAGAACCCTCTTTATTCAGGGAGTTGTCAGTATTTGGAATGTGCTGCCTAGGAGAATGGTCAAGGCAGATTCCATGGCAGGTTTCAAAAAAAAACTGGATATATATTTGAAAGGGATGAAGTTAGAAGGCTATGGAGATAGAGCTGGAGAATGGGATTAGCTAGACAGCTGTTTTGGGAGCTGGTACAGAGAGCATAGGTCGAATGGCTTCCTTCTGTACTGTAAAATTATATAATTCTATGATTCCATACACCACCCCAACTTAGAATTTTATTCCTGTTCCTTCACCATTGCCAGATCGACAGAGAAATCCTACTCCGAGTGCTTTGTATGGACTTCAGCAGTTCAAGAGGGCAGCTCACCATCTTCTTCTCAAGGGCAATTAAGAAGGGTCAATAAATGAAGGCTTGCCAACAACTCTCACACAAAGAACAAAAAGTGAGGAAGTGCTGCGGATTGCAATGGGAAATTTTTCATGTTTCCTGCATGACTATACCATTTCAGAAACATGAGAAAGTTACTAGAAAAGGTATTTTGTCCCATCCAAACCATAATTTATTTCACAATTGTCTCTATCTAAAGCATTACATCTCTGGAAGAAGTCTGTAAATGTCTCCCTGTTGTGATGATTTATTTTAGAATGTTGATTGACACTCGTGTCACACATTTGTGGATTTAACTGTTTTTAAAATGATGCTTCAACATTCTCAGCCTCTCTGGAATCATGTCTTCCATTCAGCATTCAATAATTGCTATATTTACCTTTCCAACCTTCACTAGTGTTCTCATGAAAACTTCATGGAGTATTGGGGAGAAAGCAGGAACAGGGTGCTGAGTTGGGTGATCAGCCATAATCATGTTGAATGGTGGGGCAAACTTGAATGGCATACTCATGCGTTTATTTTCTATGTCTCTATGTCCTATGTCACAGTTAGTTGTGAAATGTTTGGAATGTGTGGTATAAAATCATTGATAACATGGCTCTGGATGAAGGCTGCTCATGTGAATTTGCCTCTAATCCATGACAACATTTCTGATTATTCAAGCACTAAATAGAGTTGGAAATCATGGTACAGACAGATTTTAAGATATACCAGCCCTGAATCCTCTGTGGTAAAAAAGGAACTGTTAGCCTACACTCTCAAACTGATACAAGTATTTTTGTAAGTTATACCTGTTCCTGTTCTAACATCAAATGCCATAAAGGCAATTAAGAGCCATTAAAATCTTTCTCTTAGATGCAGAAATTGAGTGCCATCTCCAACACTGAGCTTATGGAATGAATCAAACTAGCCAGAAGAAAGTAATTTCACATTAATTTTTGCACAGCTTTACCTATTTATTCTCACAAGTAAATTTTCTGAACACATACCAAGGCTGCCTATTCACATTGGGAATGCAAATTATGTATATCTTTCCAAGCAGATGTTCGATTTATTATGTAATTTAATCTTAGCAAAATATGTTTCATCATAGCATTTAATTAGAACATGATTTGTAATGTACACTTTTAAGTGCTATTATAAACCAATTAAATTTATTGCCAACACTCCTGTAAGGAGTGAATTTCACATTGCATACAAACAAATCTTCTGTATTACTTATTGATGTATTTGGTTGTCATCCTTCTCTTCAGAACATGCGATGGATAACTCAGGGCTAAAAGTACCATTACTGTGGAAGAGTGGTGTCCTAGAATGCATCTAAGACCAGTCGGAGGTGGTGGAATTAAAAAGAAGCAAATTAACCTACAGACATAGTTGAAGATTGTTTCAGTTAGTTGATAATATAGTCCCAATGTTATGCTGCTCAATACGAATTGATATTAAAATGCTAAAGACATTGAAAATGGGACTAAGTGTGAAAAGGTAAAATGTTCTCTCTAAGTTGATTCAAAGAGGCAAATATTATAACTTAATAAAATTTCCCCGGTCACATTATAAATTGTAGACAGAGTTGTTAACAGTAATAACTACAGTGTGGATTCCCTGCATGGTTGTTCAAGTTGCCATTTGTATAACTTAGGCAGAAATGGGTACTGCAGATGCTGGAGATTGGAGTCAAGATTAAGGTGGTGCTGGAAAAACACAGCAGGTCAGGCAGCAACCGAGGAGCAGGAAAATCGATGTTTCGGGTTAAAGCCCTTCACCAGGAATGAGGCTGGGAGCCTCGGGGGTGGAGAGATAAATGAGAGGGGGATGAAACTGGGGAGAAGGTAACTGAGGGTACAATAGGTGAATGGAGATGGGGCAAAGGTGATAGATTGGCGAGGAAGGTGGAGCGGATAGGTGGAAAGGAAGATTGACGAGGGCAGTGCTGAGCTGGAGGGTTGGAACTGGGGTAAGGTGGGGGGAGGGAAAATGAAGAAACATTGATGCCATGGGGTTGAAGGGTCCTGAGGCGGAAGATGAGGCGTTCTTCCTCCAGGCGTCGGGTGGTGAGGGAGTGGCGGTGGAGGAGGCCCAGGACCTGCATGTCCTCAGCAGAGTTGGAGGGGGAGTTGAAATGTTTGGTCACAGGGCGGTGGGGTTGATTGGTGCAGGTGTCCCGGAGATGTTCTCTGAAGTGCTCTGTGAGAAGGCGTCCAGTCTCCCCAATGTAGAGGAGACCGCATTGGGAGCAACGGATACAATAAATAACGTGTGGAAGTGCAGGTGAAACATTGATGGAAGGCTCCTTTGGGGCCTTGGTTGGAGGTGAGTGGGGAGGTGTGGGCGCAGGTTTTGCAATTCCTGCAGTGGTAGGGGAAAGTGCCAAGAGGGGAGGGTGGGTTGTTAGGGGGTGTGGACCTAATCAATGAGGGAACGGTCTTTACGGAAAGCAGATAGGGGTGGGGAGGGAAATATATCCCCGGTAGTGGGGTCTGTTTGTAGGTGGCGGAAATGTTGGCAGATGATATGATTTATGCGGAGGTTGGTGGGGTGTAAGGTGAGGACTGGTGGGGGGGGGGGGTGCAGTTCTGTCCTTGTGGCAGTTGGAGGGGTGGGGTTCGAGGCAGAGGTGCGGGACATGGATGAGATGTGTTGGAGGGTGTCTTCAACCACATCGGAGGGAAATTTTGGTCTTTAAAGAAAGAGGCCATCTGGTGTGTTCTGTGGTGGAATTGGTCCTCCTGGGAGCAGATGCGGCAGAGACAGAGGAAATGGGAATACGGGATAGCATTTTTGCAGGAAGTAGAGTGGGTGGAGATGTAATCCAGGTAGCTGTGGGAGTTGGTGGGTTTGTAGAAAATATCAGTGTTGAGTTGGTTATTGTTGATGGAGATGAAGAGGTCCAGGGAGGGGAGGGTGGTATCAGAGATGGTCCAGGAGAATTTAAGGTCGGGGTGGAATATGTTGGTGAAGTTAATGAACTGTTCAACCTCCTCATGGAAGCACGAGGTGGCGCCGATGCAGTCATCAATGTAGCAGAGGAAAAGGTGGGGAGTGGTGCCGGTGTAATTCCAGAAGATGGACCCTTCTATGGACAGTTCTATGGCCTGTATAACTTAACATTTTTTTTTAGTGCAAATACCTCTGCATTTATAATAACTGTGTTCACTGTCACATCAAGGTTTATCTTCAGAATCTTAAACGTTACGCAACTGGGAGAAAACTGAAAGACTAAAGTTGAACCAAATGAATGTTATGTAAGCTGAAGCTCTGAACATGAAACTGGAGGAGTTACTGAATATTATCAGGCTCCAGCATCATATTTTGGTTATTAGTGAGTATTTATATGTGAAAGATCTTTTTAAAAAGGTATTTTTTCTTGTTTATGTTACTTATCGAAATTGCTGAGTAAATCACAATATTGTGCCGTGAATATTCTCCTTACGCAGACCACAGGAGGATTCAGGGATGTAGGTTACCTTGGTACTTATTCAAATAATATCAGCCTTAGATTGGGTAAACAGAATTATGAGCTGAAAATGTGTTGCTGGAAAAGCGCAGCAGGTCAGGCAGCATCCAAG
>NC_057712.1:107776191-107828911 GCF_004010195.1 Chiloscyllium plagiosum | reverse complement strand
GGTTGGGTTGGTTGGTCCGGGGGTCCCAGAGGTGTTCTCTGAAACGTTCCGCAAGTAGGCGGCCTGTCTCCCCAATATAGAGGAGGCTACATCGGGTGCAGCAGATGCAGTAGATGATGTGTGTGGAGGTGCAGGTGAATTTGTGGCGGATATGGAAGCGTCCCTTGGGGCCTTGGAGGGAAGTAAGGGGGGAGGTGTGGGCGCAAGTCTTGCACCTCTTGCGGTTGCAGGGGAAGGTGCCGGGACTGGAGGTTGGGTTGGTGGGGGGTGTGGACCTGACGAGGGCGTCACGGAGGGAGTGGTCTTTTAATCTGTCTAATAATCTGCTCTCCCTGGCTCTGTTCCACTTCTTTCCTATTTCTATCCCACAAACTCCTGTTTGTCTTAGGAGTACAGAAAATCATCAGCTTTTAAACCTGTACATTGCAAAGATTTCAGTCTTATACAATAAACAGAAATCTTACACCCTATGTCTTTCTCTTATCCTATCTACAAAATCTGTTTGTACTCTGGTTTGCTCTCAGGCCTTGGGCTGTACAAGGATGTTCTCCATTTCTGATGATAAGGGCCCTTAGGGTATTCAAGATTCATTCCTGCTAAAATGTGCACTTTAGTACAAACTTGTTTTACTCCTGTTGGAACCCCTTTTATGATCTTATTTAATTCCCACAACAGTTGTTTAAGAAACGTATCTGTAAGTGGCTCTGTGTGTGAGTTGTTCTGCACTGGGATTTCTGCATTCAGGATTGTCCAGATGTAACAGCTGAAACAGCAGTTCTTACTGAATTTGAAAATGGATAGCTGACATTAATGGGAAATTAGTAGGAGTAAGCAAACCGTGATCCACTGCTGGCTATCATACACTGCCCCAGACTACTCCTTTCTTTCTGTTTACAATGCCTGCCACTCTCCCACACCTGCCACTAACCTCAACATCCATCAGATTCACTTTAGACCGTTGGTCAGCTCAACTGACATCTGTTCTTGCCAGCCCTCACCCGGTTTGGTGAACCTCATTTGGTACCATGACGGGTACCTACTGCTCGGCTCTGAGCTGCTCTGAATGGTGAAGCAATTTGCTACTGCATATGAATTGTGACCCAATTCAGATACTACCCAATTTACAGCTTTTTACATCTCAAAGGCATGCTTAAGAGTTTCAACATTGGTGTGGTTTAGCTTATGATAGATGGAGATGTAATAGAAATGGAAATACCATAAATTGCAGTGTATTAGTTTATCTATTATATTTTCAGCACTGAAATTAATTTCTAGATCTATACCTAGCCATATATTCCCCCATCTCTGTTTTCTACTCATGTTAACATTAGGAGTTAGGCCTCAATTTTTCATCTCAGAAATGAATGTTTTACTCACTTCATAAAGTGATGCATGGAATTAAGCAGGTGACATCTGATGTGTTACCAAGATGATGTCCAGGACTTTGAGACATGACCACATGCATGGTGAAATTTGACCAATAATAGACCTTTTGACAGAAAGAATGAAGTACAAAACTGGCTTCAAGCTAACAACTGTAATACTTGCTAACTCATCAAATAATTATGCTGCAGTGAGGGAATTATGCTGCAGTGAAAAACTGGAGCAAGATTGGATGAAGGACGTATCGACTTTGAAGACTGCCCTCAAGACCAAATGCCACATGAGAACAGGGATCATCCACTGACCTGCTCTTAAGAGGATATTGGAATGAATGTTGCAAGTTATCAGACTCATTATATCATCACTAGAAATGTAATGCATACACGTACGCTCAAGTGGCTCAAATCAAATCCTGAGTCCAATTGATTTCAGAATAACAGCCAGTTGGTGTAGCTGCTTTATGGATTGAAAATATTTAGTATTGTGGCAGAATGGGGAAAAGGTGGTCTCTGAGAATGGGAAATGGATTGGATTACTAATTATTTTGTTTAATCTTCTTTTCACACAGAAACCAAAGTGAGCTTTCCTTCAATAAAATTGGTACCTACTCTCAGAAATGAAGGTCAAAGATCCCAAAGCACTATTCAAAGAAGGATAGGGGAATTACCCTTAATGGTCTGGAAAATATTGACCCCTCAATCAAAATCACCACTCCTTAACCATTAAGGAAGTACAATGGGGTGGGGGGGGGGGGGGGGGGAGCGGTGGGGGGGTGGGGGGTCTATGATGAGTGCCAAAGACCTCATGTGGGAGCAAAGGTAGCAATGTGTGTGCATGGTATCCAACAGCTAAACACCCTCATTCCCTCATCTTTGACTACTGTCTGACTAGCTGTGTGTGCAGGAGAGTATATCTGAGGAGTTCCTCAACAGTGATGGTGACAGGAAGATGCAACTAGACAGTCAATGCCGCAGGATGATCAAGGGGTATGGACTCTGGATGCCTGCATTGCCAAGGTATCACGTATTCTTGTTGTTCTTGGGTGAAGGCTCAGTGAACAATTACAGATGTAAGCCTCTCCCTCAGAAGTAGGCTCACTTACCCTGTCCACTATCTATGTGTTTCATGATTGGAACAATAGCAAGTGATCCTCAGCAGTAGCTTTCAGCAACAGTGTTAAAAAGCCTCTGAGATGTCTAACTTCAGGCTGTCTTTTCTAAGTGCTATTCTGTCAATCCCATAAATGTTATACTTCTCTGGGTCATCATTCCAACTGCTTACCTATCCCTTCTTCCTCCAGAACCCCTTTCCTCAGTCCCACTCACCGCCTTCCCATCATTTCTGTGAATGGAGAGTGTAGACCATCCCCTTGAGTGACCTGGTGTGTCAATGTTAGGTAGCATCTGTCCAGACCCCAGACTGTGACAGTCCTGCCTCCTGGACTTCTTTAATGGAGCCAAAGCACTGACCATGCCCTACTCCCTTTGGAACACAGAGACACGGTTCCAGTACACAGCGCTGCCTCGATTTGGACTCTGACCATGAGTAAAACTCAGAATTGGCATGGGAGGCTGCCTGCCTGTAACCATGCTGGTTCACCATCTCACCCCCGCCACCTCCCTCCACTGAATGATGGGGACCCCCATGGACTTCTCTGTGAATTGCAGCCATGTAGCACTGCTTGCTGTATATGCCGTGGTATAAGAGTGAGATCCATACACGTTTGACTGAGGACTGCTGCATAACACAGCCATCTGTCTGCTTGTGTGACTGTGCCAATTGCTAAAAAAGGTACAAGTGGGCAAAGCAAGGCATGCAGCAGGCACGCCAGTGGGTGCCAGATGAATGCCAACTAAGAGGGAATGGGAGTAGCCTGGGAGACAGCCTGGTCCACACACTACCACCTGTGCGGTACCTGTATCCAATTCAGCTGTGCGCTGCCAGCTGCCAGTGTATCCTGTTAGACCAGTCGGCCCTTGTAGAGTGCAGTGCCAGTGCACTGGAGGATCCCAGGCAATGTGGCAATGGGACTCTAGTTTTATAAGACCAGAAGACATAGGAGCAGAAATTAGGCCATTCAGCCCATGAGCCTGCTCTGCCATTCAATCATGGCTGATAACTTTCTCAACCGCATTCTCCCACTTTCTCCCCATAACCTCTGATCCCCTTGACATTCAAGAACTGATCTATTTCTGTCTTAAATATACTGGATGACCTGGCCTCCACAGCCTTCTGTGGCAACGAATTCCATAGATTCACCACTCTTTGCCTGAAGAAGTTTCCCCTCATTTCCCTTCTTAAATGATCTTTCCTTTACTCTAAAGCTGTGTCCTTGGGTCTTAGTCTCTCCTGTTCTTGGAAACATCCACTCTGTCGAGGCTGTTCAATATTCTGTAAGTTTTAATTAGATTCTCTCTCAACCTTCTAAACTCCATTGAGTTTAGTCCCAGAGTCCTCAAACATTACTCATATGTTAAGCTTTTCATTCTGGCGATCATTCTCATGAACCTCCTCCAGACCCACTCCAGGTCAATACATCCTTCCTGAGATATGGAGCCAAAACTTGCTCACTATGCTCTAAATATGGTCTGACCAGAGTTTTGTAAAGCCTCAGAAGTACATCCCTGTAAATTCTAGCCTTGCACTTTGCTGCTTTATACACTTTTTCTTTTAGCTTTTATGCTGTCCCTGACTTGCCTTGTTTGCTATGGTTGCCTCATCCTTCCTTTGGTAGTCTCTTTTTCCTAGGGATGAATTTTTACTTTGTCTCTTGAATTACTTCCAGAAATTCCTGCCATTGTTGTTCCACTGTCTTTCCTGCTAGGCTTCTCTCCCAGTCAATTGTGGCCAGCTCCTCCCTCATGCCTCTGTAGTTGCCTTTATTCAATCATAACACCATTACATCTCATTCCACCTTTTCCCTCTCAAATTGCAGAGTAAATTCTGTTATATTATGGCTACTCCTCCTAAGAGTTCTTTCACCTTAAGCTCCCTTATGAAGTCTGCCTCATTGTACATCACCAAATCCAGAATGGTCTGTTCCCTGGTGGACTCCTCCATAAGCTGCTCCAAAAAGCCATCTCATAGACACACCACAAATTCCTTTTCTTGTGATGTACGACCAACCTGATTTTCCCAATCCACCTATATATTGAAATCCCCCATGATCACTGTAACCTTGCCTTTCTTACACACCTTTTCTGTCTCCTGGTGTATCTTGTGTCCCACACCCTGACTACTGTTTGGAGGCCTGTACATAATTCCCATTATGGTCTTATCACTTTTGCAGTTCCTCAACTCTTCCCATACAGATTCTACATCATCTGACCTGACATCGTTCTTGCTATTGATTTATTTTCATTTCTTGCGAATAAGGCTACCCCACCCCATCTGCCCAACTGCCTGTCTTTTCGTTAGGATGCATATTCTTGGGTATTTAGCTTTCAGGAAGTCTGTGCCCAATATGAAAGAGTGCATACAACTGGTGCCAGTGGATTGTGCCCTAAAATGCAGTTTGACCATGAAACAGATGGAGAGCTTTAGAAACAAGCATTGAGTTGAACCTGCTAGGAATCCGCACTGCTTGCACTGTCGAGTTTTCCCAACGTCTAGTTTATATAGTTGAGTTTAGCAAGATTACAATTTGCTGTGAATTGAGCTGTTTGCAAGGCGTTTAACAAGCAATCATGAGTGTCATTTAAGAACTGCTGCTGCCTAGTGAGAATCTCGCTGCATCACATGAGAAAATGAAACCCAAGATTCAACAAGATGATCTCGACATCAAGATCAGCCTCGCCGGACATCTCGCATAAAGTTTGCACTTATCTTGGTGTAGAGCAGTTCACTCAGAGTATGGTTAGATTGTACCCCAAATTCACATCAAAGTTGACTTCCAAAAACATACTTGATTTTAAAATACACTTTAGCTGACCCAATTTAATACTTAATAAACATTCCTATATTTCTGAGTGTATTTGAATATATGTAGACTTATTTGGATTTCCCATGTTGTCTGGTTTGGCCAGTAACAGCAATCGAACCTACCAAACTTATTACTTCAAGTAGCATTCTTTTCCATTGTCAGGTGTTTCAGGTAAGATTTTCAAAACTGTGAAATGTTTGTTCTGCAGAATTATGTCTGCGAGCTGCTAGATTATGAAAATCCAATATCCTTCTTTATTAGTGACCCCTTGTTCTTAAGGCAAAGTTCCCATGATATGGCTGCATTTGAACTACAGCCTCAGGGGCACAGGATAAATAACTAATTTGCAATGTTGAACACTGTGGTAGATTTTTCTGGGCATCCTTCCCTGAAGTGAAGAAATTGTATCTTGCAATTTTATTTCTCCTTATTGAACTGTACACAGTGCCTGTGCTGACAATTCCTCGTTACAGTGAATGAACAGCATTCCAGTGCCTGATAAGAGTTTTTCACATGGTTTTGCTACTTATTTTAAGCATTATTGTAAAACAAAACAAAGACTGTTAACTAATCACCAATATTATTGAATGTTTTACACAAAGTATACGGGACTATCAATAGTTGACTATGCATTTTAGAAAAAAACTTTGCAAAACTTTGGAACAAGTGGATTATTTACTTCCATATAAAATCCAGACCGGACATTGACGAATGCCACTGTTCACTTCTATCTTAACGTTGAACGGTATTTTTAATATATTTGACAGCTGCCTTCTGGTTGAACAGTGGCACACTGAGAGTGCAAACTGAGAGTAGCAATATAAACCAATTTAAATAATGCAATGCTGTGTATCTTATATGTTTTCTTTATGCAATAACGCACAAAGTTCTTCCAAAATTAGAGGTCTGGGTGACTTTGAAATATTTAATGATAAAAACATACTTTCTGTAGGTGACAATGAAAATAAAAGCCCATAATGCGATACCCTTAATAATAATGATTTACTGCCCTTTTAATTGTCATAGATAAAGTGTTCAGAAGAGATAGGAAAGGAGGAAAGGGAGATGGGGTAACAATATTGATTCAATGGATGTTGTAATTAGGAATGAGGAGTCCTTGAGGGGGTAAAGTGAGACTCGATTTGATTAGAGAGATAAAATGTGTATGCCTCCTTAATGTGTTCAGTCCATTAACCTTCAAATCATGAAAGACAGATATAGAAGACATGTCCAAGAGAATCACAGAGATTTGCAACAACTGGAGAGTTGGGTTCTTTAATTACCCAAATATCAATGGAGATATTTGGCAGAATTTCCTGCTTCTCCATGGAGCTGGACTTGGGTTTTGGCAGGCAGGTATTCAATGAGGCAAGGAGGTGTTAAGTGGACACCCTGTCACCTTCCCCATTCCTACAATTATATCTGGGGAAAGATTGGTCCAGAATGGTCTTCTGCCATGGAACTTGATGAAAGTGTTTAGCTGGCCGCAAGGGCCATTCATGAAGCTCATCCCACTGTTCCTGCTTTACTGTCAGCAACGGTCAGAGGTCTTGCTAGCTGAATGACACACAAGTAAAGTCTGTGGGCCTTATGGATGGATCACTCCTACTCAGGAACCCTGCATCAAGTGGAGAGATTGTACAGCAACAACGGATGACTCCTTGGGAAACCACACCTCTCACCGTGACAGAAGCCACTGTCCCAGGCTCTGTCAGGCCTCCCTGAGTGGCCCCAGTATAAATATGGCTGGCCCAGTCCAGTTGAGATTCTTGTCAATGGTACCTGTAGGATGATGATAGTGAGGGAGTTAGCAATGCTAATGGCATTGAACGTCAAGGGTGATAGCTAGATTCTCTCTTGTTGGAGATGGTTCTTTCCTTGCATTTAAATAATTTGAATATTAATTGTAATATATGAGCCCAAGACTGGAAATTATTTGGGTCGTGCTGCATAGGGACACAGGATCTTTCAGTATCTGAGGAGTCACGAATGGTGCTGAATATTGTGCAATCATCTGCGAACATCCCCACTCTGACCTTATGACAGAGGGAAGGTCATTGATGAAGCAGCTGAAGATGGTTGGGCCTTGGACATAATCCTGAGGAACTTCTTCAGAAATGTCCTGGAGTTGAGGTGACCGACCCTCAACATTTACAACCATCTTCCTATGTGCTTGGTATGATGCCAACCAGCAGAAAACTTTGCTGCTTATTTTCATTGATACCACACTCGGTTAAATGGGGCCTCATTGTGTGGAGTAGTCCTTCTCACTTCCCCTCTGGAGTTTAACTCACTTATCAATGTTTCGACTAGAGTTGCAAGAACCTCATTCTCACCAATGTACCTGTCGCAGATGCATGTCTAATTCATAGCAGAAATAAAAGGCTAAAACTTAGCAAATTACTCTGATAGATGCAGGAAGCAGAGGTTAAAAAATATTCACCACAGAAAATCAACACTATTAAAAACACACATAATGAATAAAGCCAGTGAGCTGAGGACGCACGTAGACATATGGCAGAATGATATCTTTGCTAGGATGGGAATGTTTTCTTAGCATAAAAGGAACAAGAGTGGCAGCTCAACTTCCCTGGATTGAATTTACAGGCAGGTTGGAAAAGGAGATTTTAAAAAAAAGTGAGACACAGAATTATTAGTTAAAGAATCAATTACATTTGTGAAGACTGAGTTGTTCCAATACAGCTAACACTTGCATCTACCCAATAATGTGGAAGATTGTCCAATTATGCCTTCTATACAAAAAGCAGGAAAATTCAATCCAGCGATTACTGCCCCTTCAGTCTACTCTCGATCATCATAAACTGATAGAAAGAGTCATTAACAGTGCTATCAAGCAGCACCTGTTCAGCACTAACCTGCTCAGTGACTCTGAGTTTGAGTCCTGCCAGGGCCACTTAGCTCCTGATCTCATTATAGCCTTGTTCAAATATGTCCAAAAGAGCTTCCATAGGGTGAGAGTAACAGCCCAAGATATCAAGGCTGCATTCAGCTGAGCATGATATCAAGAAGCCCTAGCACAACTGGGGTTGGGGAAGACTCTCCACTAGTTGGAGTCATGACTGGCACAAGGGAACATGGTTGCAGTTGTCAGTCATTATAGCTCCAGGACATTTCTGCAGGAGTTTGCCAGGGTAGTGTCCTCGGCTAACCATCTTAAGCTGCTCCATTGATGACCTTCTCTCTGTTATTAGGTTCAGAAATGGGGATGTTCACTGATGATTGCATAATATTCAGTGCCATTCACAACTCCTCAGATATTGAGCAGTCCACATCCAAATGCAGCAAGTTTGTGAAAATATCCAGGCTTAGATTGAAAAATGACAAGTGACATTTGCACCTCATAAGTGACAGGCAATTACTAGTCTGAATAATAGAAAATTTAACCATTGCCCCTTGATGTCCAAAGGCATTACCATTACTGATTACCAAAAATCTTGGGAATTACCACTGACTGGAAACTAAACTTGACTCATCATATACACATGAGGGCTACAAGAGCAGTTTAGAGGCTAGGAATCCTGCAGTGGCTAACTCCATCTCCGGACTCCCCAAAGTCTCGGCACCATCTAAAAAGGCTGTGTCAGGAGTGTGGATGGGTGCAGCTCCAACAAAACTCAAGAACCCTTTGATACCTTCCAGGGCAAAGTCGTCTGTTTGATTAGCACCACATTCATAAACATTTAGTCATTTCACCACAGATGGCCAGTGACAGCAGCCTGTACAAACTGTAAGATGCAGTGCAAAAATTCTGGCACTTGTGTGGCACTTATTAGCTCAACTAGGAGAAAGTGAGGATTGCAGATGCTGGAGATCAGAGTCGAGAGTGTGGTGCTGGAAAAACACAGCAGGTCAGGCAGCATCCGAGGACTAGGAGAATCAATGTTTCATGCATAAGCCCTTCATCAGGAATGTGGCTTGTGGGTCGGGGCTGAGATATAAATGGGAAGGGGTGGGGTTTGGGAAAAGATAGCTGAGAAAGCGATAGGTAGATGAAGGTGAGGGAGAAGATGATAGGTCAGGGGGGGAATGATGGACAGGTCCAGAGGGCAGTGCCGAGTTGGAGCCTTGGGACTGGGATAATGTGGGGGGAGGGGAAATGAGGAAACTGTTGAAATCCACACTTATCCTGTGTGGTTGCCGGGTCTCAAGGCGGAATATGAGGTGTTCCTCCTCCAGGCATTGGGTGGTAATGGTTTGGCGGTGGAGAAGGCCCAAAACCTGCATTTCCTTGATGGAGTGGAAGGGGGAGTTGAAGTGTTCAGCCACAGGGTGGTGGGGTTGGTGGGTGTGGGTGTCCCAGAGATGTTCTCTGAAATGATCTGCAAAAAGGCGTCTTGTCTCCCCGATGTAGAGGAGACCACGTCGGGTGCAATGGATGCAGTAGATGCCACTGGTAGAGGTGCAGGTATATTTCTCCTTCTCCTCGGATGCTGCTTGACTTCTATGCTTTTCCAGCACTACACTTTCGACACTTATTAGCTCAAGCCTAGATATTGCCCAGATCTTGCTACATGTAGATACAGACTTCTTCAGTGGAACAGCGAATGGCACTGAAAACCATGTAATTATGACAAACATTCTTGTTTTTGATCTTTTAAAGGAAGGAAGGTCATTGATGAAGCAGCTGTACATGCTTACTGCACTGACCACAAACCTCAGAGATGACTAAATATGTCCACAAAGCATCAGCTGAGATCCAGTTTTCCTGTGTAAACAATGATATTTACAGCTAACCAAAGACTGAAACCATCCCTACTTACTTCCATCTGATAGAGATCATAAAAGATATTAGTGCTGAAGAAGGGCACATTTTTAGCACTTAGTTTATTGGATAAATTTGTGTGGCATCAGGAAGCTAAATTCACAATAAAATCTAATGCCTTAGAAACACATAAATGTAAGAACATGGAAACAGGTCATTCAGCTCAGCAGGACATGCTGGAAATAAAGGCGAAATATTGATTTTGATACCCTGTATTCAGGTTTCCAATTATATTTAAATGTTCCATCCCATCCTCCTTCAGCATAGCAACCAATGAGCAAATAATAGCATTTGCCTAGTTTCTAATGCAAATATATATTCAGTAAGTTGCTCCTCATCTCTTTATTATAATAACCCATTTCATTGGTGCTTTAGCACTCAGTAAGGTATATTAATCATATCTGCCTGTACTGAAGTGCTCTTCCTTCCTGAATTATTATCATTAAATGGAACGCAGATTAATGTGTTAGCCGGAATTCACACTGTAGAGGAACCAGAACAAATGGAAATCCTGTAATTAAGCAGATGTAAGAAATGAAAGACATAGAAATACAGTATATGCTCGATCCCCTAATGAGTGGTGGTTTTAAGTGAAAATAGAATCTCATGCAAAGTAAAATTAGTTTTGTGCTTTGTCAAATTAATATGAACATGTCTTGTTTCGTTAGAATTATGGCCACCAGTGATGCTAACCGCAGGATAATATAAAATGTCTGTGTCAATGTCCCTTCATAAATGTAGTTTACCATCTTCATGGAATGATTAGAAATTAGATAATAAGCCAGGAACAAATTTGAGTTTCTCATCATATTTGCAGGATGTCCTAAAGCACTTTAATAAAGCACTTTCCAAAATGTAGCCATTGTTGTTATGTTGGCCATTGCAGCAACTGATTTGTGCACAAGTCATAGAAACAGCAAATGAGATAGAGGCATAGAGTCATACAGCTTAGAAACAGACCCTTCGGCCCAACCAGTCCACGATGAACATAATCCCAAACTGAACTAGTCCCACTTCACTGCACTTGTCCCATATCCTTCCAAATATTTTTTATTTATCATAGAATCCCTACAGTGTGGAAACAGGCCATTTGGCCCAACAAGTCCACATCGAATCTTTGAAGAGTTTCCCACCCACACCATTTCCCCGACCCTATTACTCTACATTTCCCCTACCTAATGTCCCGAACCTACACTATGGGAAAATAAGCATGACTAATTCACCTAACCTGCACATCTTTGGACTGTGGGAGGAAACCAGTGCACCCATAGAAACTCACTCAGAAAAGGGGAGAATGTGCAAACTCCACACAGACAGTCACCTGAGACTGCATTTGAACCTGGGTCTAAATGTTTTTTAAATGTTGTAATTGTACTTGCATCTATCACTTCCTCTTCACATGAACCACTCTCTGTGGAAAAAAAAAATGCTCCTCATGTCTTTTTAAAATCTTTCTCCTCTTACCTTAAAAAGATGAATAGCTAGTCAATGTGTTCTTGTGACACTTGAAAGGAAATGCTGGCCAAAGCAATCTGTAAAATCCTTTTGCTTCTTTTATGTATGCTTGACTAGAGAGGTGAACTCGCAAAGAAGTTCAATGTGTTAAAGTATTATTCAAACGATCAACCTGAGGATCACTACGCTTCAGGCAAGGAGAGAATCCTTTATGATAACCTCAGCTGAATACAGGAATTGAACCTATGCCTTTGGTATCACTCATCAGCCACCATGCCAATTATGCTAACCAACACTATGGGAGTGTAAGCTAGATTATGCACTGAGGTCTTAGAGTTGGGCTTGAATTTACAATTTTATGTATAAACACTTCCAAGATGGTGTGGTAATGCAGCACTCTGGCACAATAACCTTTGCAGTATATTTTGGCTGTCAAGTAGTCTGTATCATTCTGCTCATTGTATCACTTGCTGAAAAGCAGAGTAGAATATCAATGGTTCTTGTCTTTGTCCTTACCATGACTGAGACCAGAATGGCTTTGGATCAAAAACATGCTTTTTGCCCATTTAGTTAGGACTGAAGAAAGCCAATGAAGAGAGGGAGGAAATGTAATTTCCCCCAATAAAGATTATTGTCAAATAATGTATTTAAGTCTATTATTCTATATGCCAGGTAATACTACAGATGATGAGAAGTATATAAACTTTGATGAATGCATTATTCATTTTGTTTAAAAGTAATAGGAACTATATGAATTTCATGCATTTGTATAATGAATCCTGTTTGCTATAAATTGAAAACACTTAGTGTCTGTTTGGGGTAGAGTTTTGCAACTATTTCTTGCTGCCTGATTTGCAGTGTCACAGGCAAATAGTTAATGGGTTATATATAAGACTGCATCATGTCCAACAGTTGATAATGAAAAATAAGCAAATTATCAACGCTGACTGCAATAGCTTAGTTGATTTTCATTTGCCTAGTTTTCATCCACTACACGAAGTCCTGAAATCTTTCTAGATTAATTAAACTTATTTGCATGGGAAATTAACAGAAGAGTAAGGATCCAGTCAGTGTAGGTATATTCAGATGTGGGCAAATTGCCAAGCATACCTGGTTGCACTAAGAAGGTGCAGGTTTAATTTGATATATTTGAGTGAGTTAAAAATCAGCTACCTCAGTCTGAGGTAGAAGAAGAGGCAGACCAATGACATTTGCTATGTAAAAACAAGGACTACAGATGCTGGAAACCAGAGTCTAGATTAGAATGGTGCTGGAAAAGCACAGCAGGTCAGGCAGCATCCGAGGAGCAGGAAAATTGATGTTTCGATGAAGTTGATACGTCAGAGAGGAGGGTGGAGTGGATGGGTGTAAAGGAAGATAGGCAGGTAGTACAGGTCATGGGGACAGTGCTGAGCTGGAAGGTTGGAGCTGGGGTGAGGTGGGAGGAAGGGGAAATGAGGAAATTGGTGAAATCCACATTGATGCCATGGGGTTGAAGTGCTCCAAGGCGGAAGATGAGGCGTTCTTCCTCCAGGCGTCGGGTGGTGGGGGAGCGGCGGTGGAGGAGGCCCAGGACCTCCATGTCCTCGGCAGAGTGGGAGGAGGAGTTGAAATGTTGGGCCACAAGGCAGTGGGGTTGATTGATGCGGGTGTCCTGGAGATGTTTCCTAAAGCACTCTGCTAGGAGGTGTCCAGTCTCCCAAATGTAGAGGAGACCGCATTGGGAGCAACGGATACAATAAATGATATTGGTGGATGTGCAGGTAAAACTTTGATGGATGTGGAAGGCTCCTTTGGGGCCTTGGATGATGGTGAGGGAGGAGGTGTGGGCACAGGTTTTGCAATTGCTGCGGTGGCAGGAGAGAGTGCCAGGACGGGAGAGTGGGTTGTTGGGGAGCGAGGACCTGACCAGGTAATCACAGAGGGAACGGTCTTTGTGGAACGCGGAAAGGGGTGGGGTCTGTTTGGAAGTGGTGGAAATGTCATTGGATGATGTTGTTTATGCGAAGGTTGGTTGGGTGGTGATGAGCACCAGGGGGGTTCTGATATTTTCGATCTTTTGATGTTTATAAACTTAGCAAATTTTCTTCCCTGAGGATATGAATAAACCACTCGGGATTTTAAGTAAATCTAATGTAGAGTAAAGAGTTATTTTTAAATATACAAATAGTCTACATCAATAGTGACATAATAGATCACAATGTGGAGGTGCCGCAGTTGGACTGGGGTGGACATAGTTAAAAGATCACACAGCACCAGGTTAAAGCCCAACAGGTTTATTTCGAAGTACTAGCTTTCAGAGCACTGCTCCTTTCATCAGGTAGCTAGTGGGGCAGGATCACAGGACACAGAATTTATAGTAAAAGGTCAAATATTAGAAAACTGGTATATGACATACACACGCTTTCTCAGACACACACTCTCACAGGCATATACTCCGTCACACTTGCGCACACACTCTATCAAGCATACACACACACTCTCTCACTTTCTCTCCCTCACACACACGCACACACACACACCTATAAATCTGTGGGGTGAATTTGCATTTGCAGATTTGTATTTGCAGATACATTCTATTTTGTTCAAAAAAGTGCACAACCTGTAGGCAGTTAGTCCATGTGACATTTTATCAATTCCTACTTTGGAAATAGAACCAGGCTGACTCAAGATTGTGATAGAGTCAGACTCTAACCTCACACCTTCAATGCTTTGTCTGAGCTGAGATGTTATATAACCTTAAGTTATCTTGGGAATGTGACTTGAAAGAAGTTCTGGGATTTACATATTCATGAATCAAAACCCGCAACCTCATTCTAAGTGATTAAAGATTTAACAGCAATCTAGGTTTGTTCAATACATTGCATCAGTTGATTTTTTACTATAAATTCTTTGTTCTATGATCCTGATCCACTAGCTACCGATAAAAGGAGCAGCGCTTCGAAACGAGTGCTTCCAAATAAACCTGTTGGACTATAACCTGGTGTTGTGTGATTTTTAACTTTGTCCATAATAGATCACATGATAGTAAAACTTGGAGAGAGGTGATTCTGTGAACAGTCTTCTGTTAGGTTTAAGACTGGATAGTTAGCCGAAAGTTAAATAAAAGGAAAAGCTTGCCATTAACATAGACTCAGCAACATCTCTAGTTCCCAACTCAAGATGACTGTATGCAGATCCATATCATGACAACAGATGTACGGCAGGAACAGCAGGAAAGGAATGGAAGACAAAACATAGCAACAGGTCAGTAAAGTGGGATGAAGAAAATGCTCAGCAAGTGAAAAGCAGCCATGAACAGAGTGACTGAGAAATGGAACAGAACTGGAAACAACACTAGAGATGAGAAATCATGAAGTCAACTCCATTACCACCAGAATCTTTTGAGTTTGCGGATTGTCTATGAGAAGCTGAGAAGTGTTAGTACTGGTACGGAGAATTCCACAGACATAGGAACAGTTTTGGGTTAGTGGCTAAACAAAACAAGGTATAAGTCAGAACCCTTGTTAAGACAATCAGCTGCATTGAAGATAAACTTCTAGTAAGAAAATGTACAAACAAAGAAATTGCCTCCTATGAAGAATTATTGGATCTTTTGATACTTATTTCAGCCTTGGAAAAAATATTATAGAGAGTGAAGTTTAACCAATGCACATAAAAACTGGAAGAGAGCATAAAATCCTTCATGAATTGCTTGTATTGATTTACAGATAACAGTGAACATGGAGCACTGAAAGGTAACCTGAACAGACATTGCATTCTAATTATTGTTTTAGAAGAAGCTTATCAGACTTCTGATGATCAAGGGAAGATTTTATACTAAAGAAAGGAATACAACTGGTAATATAGACAGGAATATGAGGTCAGGACTGAATTTCTATTTGAGATGATAAGAAAATTTCAAAGAAAAGAGCAATTGAGGCAGTACGACAGGTGAGGCATAGAAGCGATTGCAAACTTCATCTGAAGTCAGCAAAGCGTGAAGAAAGGGCAATGGCAGGGATTCGCCAATCTTCTGAGAACTGGCTGCTTTGGCATAAAGACTGTCCCATCAAAAATAGGGAGAACCATTGCTGAAAGTGGACAAATCATTTTAGAATTGTTTATCACACAATAGAGTAAATCTCAAAAACAGCAGAAAACATCCAACTGAACAAATAACATTAAAATGTTTGAAGCGGCTAAAAATGATGGAATGACATTCTTGGGAGAAATGGAAGCATCCAGGAGAAATTATTGGGCTGCTAAAATTAAATGGACACCAAATAAATTTCAAACAAGAAACTGAGGCAGATGTACCAATCCTAGCGGACTTAGAGAAGTGGCTAAAAAGGTCTTCCAAAGCCATTCTCTACTTAATTCCAGGGACCAAAGGCACTCAACTAAAAATAAATGGTCAGTTGATTGTGACACTGCAGTATAAAGAAGAAATCGCGGAGGCACAATATGTAATTAAAAATCAAGATACCTTATTACTCAAGTAGAAAGCTTACACAGATCTGCAACTTATTTTTATACCTTAAATTTGCAAAAGTATAAAGTTTAAAATAAAACTGGATAGCTAGAGAAAGCAACAAGGATTCAAAGCAGAATTCCCAAAATTCTTTACTGGCTTTGGCAAGGTAAACACAATTTATCATATTGCGCTGAGGTCGGACATTAACCCAAGTGCTACTACACTCCAAGAAAAGAGTAGCACAGTGGCTCAATGGTTAGCCTTGCTGCTGCACAGCGCCAGGGACCTGGGTTCAATTTCACCCTTAGGCGAATGTCTGTGTTGTGTTCGTATGTTTTCCTTGTGACTATGTGGGTTTACTCTGATTTCCTCCCACAGTTCTAAGATGTACAGGTTAGGTGGATTGGCCATGCTAGGTTGCTCCATAGTGTCCAGGGATGTGCTGGTTAGGTAGACTAGCCATGGGAAATGTAGGGTTGGGGGAGGTGAGGCAGGTCTGGGTGAATGAGCTTTCAGGGAGTTGGCGTGGACTTGATGGGTCAAATGGTTTGCTTCCACACTGTAGGGATTCTATATGCACTTTTGATTAAGCGTGAAACATAAAATTAAGGCAATGTTAAATCAGAATGAGTTCACCAGTGACAAAACCAACAAATTGGTGTTCTGACATGGAGCTAATGTCAAAACTGAACTGTTGCATTTGAACTTGTTGATCTCACTCACAGTTGAGAGCAATCTAGGTTATTGTATTTGTGGACAAGGGCTTGGAAAAACCTGCACAAAGAACTATCTAACCACTGCTCCTTGACATTCAATGGTGATACCATCTCTGAATCCCCCGCTATCAACAACCTTGGGGGGATACAATTAATCAGAAAATCAACTGGGCTTGCTGTATAAACACAGTGGCTGCAAGTGCATATCATACTCTCGGAATACCGTGGTGAGTAACTCATCTCCTGACTCACCAAAGCCCAACCATCATCTGCAAGGCACAAGTCAGCAATGTGATGGAATACTGTCCACTTGTCAGGATGTGAGAAGCTACAACAACACTCAAGAAACTTCACATCATTGAGGACAAAACAGCCTCCTTGATTGTCACCACATTCACAAAACTCCACTCCCTCCACGGACGCTCAGTAACAGCAGTGTGTACTATCTGCAAGATGCACAGCGGAAATTCTCCAAAGATCCTTAGGCAGCACCTTCCAAACCCACAACAACTCCATTTGGAAGGGCAAGGGCAGTAGAAATATGGGAATACCACCATCTAGTAAGTTCTGCTTCAAGTCACTCACCATCCTGACTTGGAAATGTATCACCGTTCCTTCACTGTCACTGGGTCAAAATCCTGGAATTCTATTCCTAGTGGTATTGTGGGTCAACCCACAGCACACAGACTGCAGAGGCTTGAAAAGATGGCTCATTATTACCTTCTCAAGGGCAACTATAGAAGGATAATAAATGGTGGCTCAGCCGATGATGCCCCCGTCCCATAAGTGAATTAAAAAAACACTTGACAATGTTCTTCACACCTTTTGAAAGCTGTTGCATCAATTGTTTTCCTTTTACCACAACACTGGCATTTGACATTTTAAAAAAAAACAATGGCAAACATCTAGAAGGGTTTATCTGCCTTTTCAGAGACATTCTGCTTCACAGTTCAACTATGTCTCAACATAATGTGAGAGTGAAAACCTAGCAAGAAGAAAAGCTGAATCTGAATGAAAAACGTGAGTTCTCACAGTCACTATTACATTCTCGGGGCACATAGTTCACATAAAAAAGGCATCAGCGATGATGTATAAAAGTGTAAAGCCATCAACAGTGTCCCAGCACCCCATAATGTCATAGAACTACAGACATTCATGGAAATGATTAACCATAGAGTTATAGAGTCATAGAGATGTACAGTACGGAAACAGACCCTTCAGTTCAACACGCTTATGCCAACCAGACATCCTAACCTAATCTCGTCCCTTTTGCCAGCACTTGGCGTTTATCTCTCCAAACCCTTCCTATTCATATACCCATCCAGATGCCTTTTTATTCTTATAATTGTACGAGCCTCCACTACTTCCACTGGCAGCTCATTCCATACATGCAGCACCCTCTGTGTGAAAAACTTGCCCATAGGTCTCTTTTATATCTTTCCCCTCTCACCCTAAACCTATGCGCTCTAGTTCTGGGCTCCCCCACCTCAGGGAAAAGATATTGTCTATTTATCCTATCCAAGCCCCTCATGATTATATAAACCTCTATAAGGTCACCCCTCAGCCTCCGACGCTCCAGGGAAAACAGCCCCAGTCTATTCAGCCTCTCCCAGTAGCTGAAATCCTCCAACCCTGGCAACTTTCTTGCAATTTGGAAAATTTTTAACAAATCACTTGGGTTTTAAAAATATTGCCTCAGTCGGATTAGATGTTGGCAGTATTTGATGAAATAGATATCCTTTGAGTGAATCACGGCAATTTTTATCTGATCAGACATACCATCTCACAACAACCCTGAATAACCAGCAATTGTAGCAGCAGATAATTCATCAATGGGACAATGGGCAGCATTATTCAAATCCAGAAATATAGAAGATATGGACAAGTCAAGTCAGGTCTTTGACCGAAAGGGAGCAAAGACATTTAGTGATTGAGCAGGAAGCAATGTGGGTTTGCAAAATTATTTCAGCTGCCATCTTAAGATTGAAGGTTATCATGTAACAAACCACAAACCATTGTGAATATTATTAAGTGCCAAGAAAATGGTGAAAATGCTATTGAGACTGCAAGGATTTTGATCGAAACTAGTGAGGTATGATGCTACAATTGGTATATGTTCAAGAAATACATTAAACAACAGTTTAGTATCAAGAGCGTGGTGCTGGAAAAGCTGAGCAAGTCAGGCAGCATCTGAGGAGCAGGGAAATTGATGTTTTGGGCAAACATGCTTTCCTGCGCCTCGGATGCTGCCTGACCTGCTGTGCTTTTCCAGCACCACACTCTCAATTCTAATCTCCAGCATCTGCAGTCCTCACTTTTGCCTCGCAATTTAATATCATACAATCCTTTAGAACAACCAGCACAAGAGGATAAAAGTGCAAGGGAGTAAATGGAATTTTAGACTTCTTTGACTTCAGGACACTTACCTGCAACAACAACAAAGAGATGAACCAGTGATAGAGCTAAAGAGTTCATAATTTACTAGAGTTTCAGATAGGGGTATTGAGGTCTCATCCAGGATCAGAACTGGGAAAGTATCATCCTAGGAAAACTCATCCTGGGAAAATTCATATCTTCTTGAGCCATAAAAATGGTTTTAGAAGAGGAAATAGGGGAGTCTTGACATCCGTGAGAAAGACAATGGAATGAGCCAGCTATCAGAGTTCCAGAAGGACAATCTGAACAAAGAACTAATTTTTTTTGATGAAACAATCTGTGATTCAGAAAGTGTAAATCAAAGCTTAGAGAAAAGAGATACTCAGCTTCCTTTAAGAACATGATCATGGAAACTGGTGCAACTATCACAGGACTTATCTTTCTCAGCCAGATGTGAGAGCAAAGACTTTGGTGGTAGATGTAGGATTAAATAAATAATGCAGAAATTTGGGAGGTGAAGTAGAATAAAGGGTAATCAAATATATAAGTTATCAGACTGCCTCATCTGTAATATAAGGGATCGCATTGCATAGCATTAGATTCTGGAGGGAGACAGACTTATGTTAGGCTTAGGAGTGGAAATAAGTAGCAGAATGTTGAATAAAAAATTCAACCTTATCAACGGTATGGGCTCAGCAGACTTTCTAGTTTCCAAGTCAAGACAACATATTCCAGTCCCATTAGCATGAGAACAGATCTGCTCACTTTGAAGATTTTTCATGAAACCTATTTTACTTCCAGGTTTTTTGATTTCTCATGGAAGAACTTGAATTCAGATTACTAGATTTATTTTATGGCCCTGGATTACTATACTTATCTGAAACTCCCAAGAAATCATTCTCTACTGAAACAACGTGCTGATCTCAGCAGATCAGACACCAACAATATCAACCACGATTCTTTCTTAAAGAAAAGAACTGTGGGTCTGTTTTTATTTTGTCAAGTGTGAATATTCAAAGATTCAGTCATTTGTTTTTGAAGTTGTAGTGTGTGTTCCCTTGAATTTCATTACACTATTTCCTTTTATGCACAACAACTGTATGATGATTTTATGAAGCTTGTGATTAAGCATCATGGCGTCTGTCTGTAACTGATTTTTCCCACTATGTATCAGACTTTCTTGATGAAAATAGAATTAGACAATAAAGAAAACCCATTAGACAGCAATGGAAACTGTTGATGAGCAAAATCATTTAGTTCTCAGTGAGTTTGCTACTAAGATGACAAAGATTTTAGCTGAATTATGCAAGATCTGGACTTTAACCAATCACTCCAGGGATGGGTTGCTGCCACAGTACCACTGTTCATTGGATTCAACTACTGACTACACTGACTTTAACAAGTATGGCACATCACCCGCTTCAGAGCGAATACAACATTTACAATATACCTTACCTCCTTTAGTGGGTAGCATGGTGACTCAGAATTTAGCACTGCTTCCTCACAGCACCAGAGACCCAGGTTTAATTCCACCCCTGGGTGATTGTCTGTGTGGAGTTTGCACATTCTCCCCGTGTTAGTGTGGGTGTCCTCTGGGCGCTCCAGCTACCTCCCACAGTCCAAAGATCTGCAGGTTAGGTGGATTGGCTATGCAAAACTGCCCATAGTATCCAGGGATGCGTGGGGTTACAGGGATTGGGTAGGTGAGTGGTTCTGGGTGGAATGCTCTTCGGTGGGTCAGTGTCAACTTGATGGGCCAAATGGTCTGCTTCCACACTGTAGGGATGCTATAGTGAAATCTATTGGGTTCTTCTTTAATTGTATCAAATATCAGTAAGCATAAGAGGTACAGTTAGCAAGTTTGCAGATGACACCAAAATTGGAGGTGTAGTAGACAGCGAAGAAGGTTACTTCAGATTACAACGGGATCTTGATCAGACGGGCCAATGGGCTAAGAAATGGCAGATGGAGTTTAATTTAGATAAATGCGAGGTGCTGCCTTTTGGGAAAGCAAATCCTAGCAGGACTTATACACTTAATGGCAAGGTCCTAGGGAGTGTTGCTGAACAAAGAGACTTTAGAGTGCAGGTTCATAGCTCCTTGAAAGTAGCATCACAGGTAGATAGGATAGTGAAGAAGGTGTTTGGTATGCTTTCCTTTATTGGTCAGCGTATTGAGTACAGGAGTTGGGAGGTCACGTTGTGGCTATACAGGACATTGGTTAAGCCACTTTTGGAATATTGTGTGCAATTCTGGTCTCCTTCCTATCAGAAGGATGTTGTGAAACTTGAAAATGTTCAGAAAAGATTTACAAGGATGTTGCCAAAGTTGGAGGATTTGAGCTATAAGGAGAGGCTGAATAGGCTGTGGCTGTTTTCCCTGGAGCGTGGGTGGCTGAGGGGTGACCTTATAGAGGTTTATAAAACCATGATGGGCATGGATAGGATAAATAGACAAAGTCTCTTCCCTGGGGTGGGAGAGGAGTCCAGAACTGGAGGGCATAGGTTTAGGGTGAGAGGGGAAAGATATAAAAGGGACCCAAGGGGCAACTCTTTCACTCAAAGGGTGGTAAGTGTATGGAATAAGCTGCCAGAGGAAGTGGTGGAGGCTGGTAAGATTGCAACATTTAAAAGGCTATATGAATAGGAAGGGTTTGGAGGGAGATGGGCCGGGTGCTGACAAATGGAACTAGATTGGGTTGGGATATCTAGTCGGCATGGACAAGTTGGATTGAAGGGTCTGTTTCCGTGCTGTACATTTCTCTGACTCTATCACTCTAATAACATCTCCATATTACAGAACAAACAACATTAAATCATAAACAAAAACAGAAATTGCTGGAAAATCTCAGCGGATCTGGCCACTTCTGTGGAGCGAAATCAAACGTATAATTTCAAGTCCAGTGATCCTTCTTCAGAACGGAGTTTAACAATTTCTAGTTTTGTTTCAGATTTCTAGCATCTGCAGTTCTTTTGATTTTTGTGTAAATTAAATTAGATTTCTGTGTCATCTATATTGCTTTTTAAACAAAAGTCAATTGCGGAAAATTAAGGATAGACAATGCTTCAGTTTATCACAATAAAATATAAAGGGTTGAGCTTTCGCAGGTGGAAAACAATTATCATTAAAGATAGACAGCTGGACTCACAACTGGCTTGTTTATACACGCTAGAAGCAATTTTTAATCATATGCAGGCCTCTGCACTCGGCAGGAAAATAGATTTTGTACTTTTTTGAATTATGGTTTATTGATGCATTTTTCATTTCAATACCTCAACCAATCAGAGGCGACTGGCCAACATTGCACCATTTTCTCAAGCAGTACAAATTGCTCTGTTTGAATTGTGGTATTCTTGCGTCTGTCCAGATGGGTGCAAAATTAAAAGCATTGACAGCATGTCTCTTTGTTTTCAGCAGTTCTCAAGTTCTGCATTACCTTTTGACTAAATGCGCATAGAATTTTGACATGGGTACATAAAGCAGTAAGCTAAAGGAAAGTAGCATTTCAGGAAATGTCAGCACTAAGCTTGAACAGTAATAGACTAATGGCTTTGTGTTTTGTATATCAATAATGTCATCCTTTGTGAACATGTTTTTAATAATCATGCATTGGGACACGGACCGAGTTTGTGGAACAAATCTGCGGGGAGTAACATCCATTTCTCTTTATTGCTTTGACTTAAAATTGCACAAGGCAATGGGATAAGGATTGCTCACAGACGCGAGTGAGTGTGTGTGAAAGCTGAAAGCTCTCTTACGCACTGGAGCTGTGATGTCCAACTGAGCACAGCTGCTAATGTCAGAAATTACAGGTATTCAGCTGGGTTTCTGAAATCCCACTGGGACTGAGACTGCCCAAAGCCTTGGAGGGTGTTATTAGTCTGTCCAACTCAGAGGTAATGATGCTCTTAAAAGCAGGGTCTCACCATCAGTAGTCCTCTTCAAGTCGAAACAGTTAATCAGCACTGTGATTACCCTTAAGATCTTTCTTTTCCTTCTTCCATCACCCAGGCAGTCCTGATAACTCCTCCCCAGTAAATGGCTTGCCAGCACTCTGTTTGAACATAATTACTTTTTACAATAAACAAGCAAGATGGACAGGTTAAGAAAACAAATCATAATGATAACTATAGATTTCTGAAGTAACATACAAATAGGAAAAATTACTTAAATATACAGCATAGAAAGAGGCCACTCAGCTCAATTGGACTTTGCCAGCATTTTCATTCCATATGAGTCTTCATAGAATCTGTACAGTGCAGAAGAGGCCATCCAGACCATCGAGTCTGCACCAAATGTCCGAAGACCATCCTATCCAGACCCTGCCCTCCCATCCTGTTCTCCTAAACCCATCACTTAACATGGCTAATTCACCTAACCTGCACATCCCTGGACACTACAGAGCAATTTAGCATAGCTAATCCACCAGCCTATGATAGGATTAGTGTTAGGACTGTGGAAGGAAGCTGGAACACCCAGTTGAAACCCATGCAGACACTATGTAAACATACAAACTCCACAAAGACAGTTGCCCAAAGCTGGAATTAAACTCGGATTCCTGGTGCTGTGAGACAGCAGTGTTAACCAGTGTGTGTCACTGTGCCATCTTCTCTCATCCCTCTTCATCTATTAGCATAGACTCCTATAAGAACCATAGAAACAGGAGTAGGCCATTCAGACTATCAAGCGTGACCTGCCATTCAGTATAACAATGGCTGATTAAATGCCTTTTATGAACCCCATCTGGATAACCCTGTACACCACTGGTAATCAGAAATCTATTAATCTCTGCCTTAAACCTACTTTAGTCACCCTTGAAGTGAAAACAAAAACTTTCTCCTTATCTCAGACTTAAGTGGCATCGCCTTTATTTTTAAGTTATACTCCTTACTTCCAGACTCCCCGAACAGTGCATATATCTTCTTTGCATCTACCCTGTCTATCCCTCATTTTGTAAATTTCAATAAGATTACCTCTTATTCTACAAATTTCTAGAGAAGACATGCCCACTTTTCTCAAATTCTCTTCATAAGGCAGTTCTGCCATCTTAGGAATGAATCTAGTGAACCTTCACTGCTCTCTCTCTATGACCATAATCTATTTTCTTGTACGAGGATAAGCTTATGGGGAAGGTACAAACTGATTGCAAATACTGCAATTAGTATATGAAGAGAAAAAGACTAGTGAACTCACATATGTGTCACTTACTGTCAGAAATATGGAAAGTTGGGTAGATAAATGGAAGATAGAGATGGAAATGTGTTGCTGGAAAAGCGCAGCAGGTCAGGCAGCATCTAGGGAACAGGAGAATCGACGTTTCGGGCATTAGCCCTTCTTCAGATAAATGGAAGACCAATTAAATATATACTTTGGTTCTGTCTTCACAAAGAAGAACATAAATAATGTCTCATAAATGTTGAGAGGGAGAAACTGAAGGTAATCAGTTTTACAAGGGAAATGGTGTTGAGGAAATTAAAGATTGATAAATACTCAAAACCTGATAATCTAGTTCCCAGAATACTGAAGGAATAGGCTCGAGAAAAGTGGAAGCATAGCTGGTCATCTTTAAAGATTCTATGAACTCTGGAGAATTTCCTATGGATTGGAGAGTAGCTGAAGCAAACCCACTATTTATCAAAGGACCAAGAAAGAAAACAGAGGATTTTAGACCAGTTAGCCTGACATCTGTTCTAGGAGAAATGCTAGAGTTCATTATAAAAAATTTCTCAAGCAGAGCACTTGAGAAATAGCAACAGGATCTGCCAGAGTCAGCACGAATTAATGAAAGGGAAATCATGTTTAGGACATCTATTGGAACATTTTGAGGATGTAACTAATAGGTATTAAGAGGTGGTTTACTTGGACTTGCAGATAGCTTTTGATAAGGTCCCAGATAAGAGAAGAGCATGTAAAACTAAAGCGTGGATTAAGGGTAGCATACTGACATATTACAGAACTGGTTGACAGAGAGGAAATAAAATTCAGGAATAAATAAGTCCTTTTTTGCAAGGCAGGCAGTGATTAGTGAAGTACTCGAGTGAACTCCAGCTATTCACAATATGTATTAATGTTTTAAATGAGAGAACTAAACATAATATTTCCAGGTTTGTAGATTATACAAATCTGGGTGGGAGGCTGAGCTATGAGGAGGATGCAGAATTCATTTGAACATGTTGAATGAGGTGGGAAAATGTATGGCATATGAAGTATAGTGTAAAAAATGTGAGATTATCCACTTTGGTAGTAAAAACAAGAAGACATTATTATCTGAATGGCGAAAGCTTGGGAAAGGCCTGGGTGTCCATGTACACTAGTCACTGAAAGTAACCATACAGGTGCAACAAGAAGTAAAGAAGACAAAAGGTATGTTGCCTTTTATAGGGAGAGGATTTGAGTATGGGAGCAGTTGTACACGGCATTGGTGAGATAACACCTGCAGTATTTTGTGCAACTTATGTGTGGAAGGCAGATCGAGCTATGGAGGGAGTGAAATGAAGGTTTACATCCCTTGGATGGCAGGATTGAAGCATGAAGAGAGACTGGATTGATTAAGAGTATATTCATTGCCTTTTAGAAGAAGGTGTGGGGATCTCATGGAACCTGGGAAAATACAAACAAGATGAGACAAGATAACCACAGGATTGGGATTCCAGAACCAGAGGCCACAGGTTATGTATATTGTGTAGGTCATTTGAGCCTGAGATAAGGAGAAACTTCTTCATTCAGTAGTGGTTTGTTGGAATTCGCTGCCACAGGAAAAGGTTGAGGCCAGAGCATCAAAGATTTCTAAGAAGGAGTTGGATATAGTTCCTTAGGGCTAAAGGTATTAAACAGTATGGGGATAAAGCAGGAACAACGTATTGAGTTGGATAATTAGCCATGATCATTTTGAATGGTGGAGCAGACCTGCAAGGCTGAATGGCCTACATCTGCTCCTATTTTCCACCTTTCTATGTCCTAGGGATTTATCAACTTTCAATTGTTCGTTTCTCTAATAAAATCTTGTTATTAATGCTAATTTGCTTCAACTCTTCCTTCTCATAGTCATGGAGATATACAGCACAGAAACAGACCCTTCAGTGCAACCCCACCATGCTGACCAGATATCCTAACCTAATCTCGTCCCATTTATCAAAACTTAGCCCATATCCCTTTAAAACCTTCTTGTTCATATACCCATCCAGATGCCTCTTAAATGTGATAATTGTACCAGCCTCCATCACTTCCTCTGGTAGCTCATTCCATACATGCATGACCACTGCGTGAAAACCTTGCCCCTTAGGTTCTTTTTATATCTTTCCCCTCTCACCCTAAACCTATGCCCTCTAGTTCTGAACTTGCCCTATTCCAGGGCTATTTATCCTATCCATGCCCCTCGTGATTTTATAAACTTCTGTAAGATCACCGCTCAGCCTCTGATGCTCCAGGGAAAACAGCCACAGCCTGTTCAGCATCTCCCTGTAGCTCAAGTCCTCGAACCCTTGCAAAATCCTTGTAAATCTTTTCTGAACCATTGCAAGTTTCACAACATCCTTCTGATAGGAAGCAATATTCCAGAAATGGCCTAACCAATGTCCCGTACAGCTGCAACATGACCTTCTAATTCCTAGACTCAGTACTCTGACCAATAAAGGAAAGCATAACAAACATCTTCTTCACTATCTTATGTACCTGCAACTCCACTTTCAAGGAGCTATGAACCTGCACTCCAAGGTCTCTTTGTTCAGCAACAGTCCCTCGGATCTTACCATTAAGTGTATAAGTCCTGTTCTGATTTACTTTTTAAAAATGCAGCACCCCGTATTTATCTAAATTAAATTCCATCTGCCACTCTTCAACCCATTGGCCCATCTGATCAAGATCCTGTTGAAATCTGGGGTAACCTTCTTCACTTCCATTACACCTCCAATTTTGGTGTCAGCTGCAAACTTACTTCTCATGTTCATATCCGAATCATTTATATAAATGATGAAAAGTAGTGGACCCAGCACCGATCCTTGTGGCACTCTACTGGTCACAGGTCTCCAGTTTGAAAAACAACCCTCCATCACCACCTTCTGTCTTCCACCATCAAGCCAGTTCTGTATCCAAATGGCCATTTCTCCTTGTATTCCATGAGCTCAAACTTTGCAAACCAGTCTCCCATGGGGAACTTTGTCGAACACCTTACTGAAGTCCATATAGTCTATGTCCACCGCTCTGGCCTCATCAATCCTCTTTGCTACTTCTTTTTCCTTAGACACTTGGAGAAATTTCTTAGAGTCGTAGACATGTACAACACAGAAACAGACTCTTCGGTTCAACTTGTCCATGCTGACTAGATATCCTAAATTAGTGTAGTACCCCATTTGGTCCCTACCCCTCTAAACCCTTCATATTCATATTCACATCCA
Source organism: Chiloscyllium plagiosum (assembly GCF_004010195.1). Lineage (NCBI taxonomy): Eukaryota > Metazoa > Chordata > Chondrichthyes > Orectolobiformes > Hemiscylliidae > Chiloscyllium > Chiloscyllium plagiosum. The sequence goes on along the minus strand of NC_057712.1, from coordinate 107,801,427 downwards.
GATGCCTTTTAAATGTTGTAATTGTACCAGCCCTCTCCACTTCCCCTGGCAGCTCATTCCGTACACACACCACCCTTTGTGTGAAAATGTTGCTGCTCAGGTCCCTTTTAAATCTTTCCCCTCTCACCTTAAGCTTGTGTAGTTTTGGACTCCCCACCCCAAGGAAAACACCTTGTCAATTCACCCTATCCATGTCCCTTCTGATGTTATATACTTCTGTACAGTCCCCCTCAGCTTCCGATGCTCCAGTGAAAACAGTCCCAGCCTATTCAATCTCTCCCTATAGCTCAAACTATCCAACCCTGACAACATCCTTGTAAATCTTTTCTGAACCCTTTCAAATTTCACAACATCCTCCTTATGGGAAGGAGATTAGAATTGCATGCAGTATTCAAAAATGACCTAATCAATACTCTGTACAGCTACAGCATGACCACCCAACTCCTATACTCAATACACTGATCAATAAAGGCAAGCATACTAAATGCCTTCTTCACCACCCTGTCCACCGGGCGGCTCTACTTTCAAGAACTATGAATCTGCAACCCCAAGTCTCTTCATTTGGCAACGCTCCCTAGGACTTTACCAGCGAGTGTATAAGTCCTGCCCTGATTTCCCCTACCAAAATGCAATTCCTGACATTTATCTGAACTAGACTCCATCTGCCACTCCTTGCCCCATTTGGCCATCTGATCAAGGTCCCATTGTGTTCTGAGGTAACCTTCTTGGCTGTTCACTATACTACCAATTTTGTTATTTGCAAACTTACTGACCAATACCGCCGATATTCACATCCAAATTATTTGCATAAGCCACAAAAAGCAGTGGATCCAGCATCGATCCTTGCTTCACACCACTGGTCACAGGATTCCGGTCCGAAAAGCAACCCTTCACCACCACCCTGACTCCTACCTTCAAGCCAATTTTGTACCCAAATGGCTAGTTCTCCCTGTATTCCATGTGGTCTAATCTTCCTATCCAGTCTACCATGCGGAACCTTGTTGAACGCTTTACTGAAGTCCATACAGACAATGTCCACTGTTCTGCCTTCATCAACTTTCTTCCTCTCATCTTCAAAAAACTCAATCAAAACAGTGAGATATGATCTCCCATGCACAAAGCCATCTTGATTATTCGTGATAAGTCCTTGCCTTTTTGAATTTATGTAATTCCTGTCCCTCAGAATTTCTTGTATCTTCCTCAGTGAAAACAAAAACAAAGTAATCATTTTGTTTCTCTACCATTCCTCTACTCTGCATTATGAATTATGTTCCTTTATTTCTTGGACTTAGCCAGTTTCCTTTAAATATGTTAATAAATGATTTGGAAATTGTAAAATTGAACAACTTTATGCTTAGAACATTGAGCATTTGGGAATTTCTTGTTTCTAAGCATTAGGTTCCAGTTTAATAAAACAAGACTGACTGATTTTGATTAGTAAAGGCTTATGGTTTGTTGGCTTTGTAGTTTGATACAGAGTTCAAATACCTCCGAGGCACCGATGTCTGACATTTGTACTTCCACTTCGAGATGGGAATGACAGGAGGTTTGCAGGGTTAGAAATGGTGACTTAGATTGGGAATCCGAGGTTAAGGTGCATGTTAAGACTACTAACTGCTCAGTAGGGATAAATCAGGCCAGATGCATTTCACACAGAATGATAAAGTCAACAGCCAGAGATAAGTATTTACATTCAGTTCAGACTAATGCTTACCTTTGGCTGTTGACTATAGCATTCTATGTGAAATGCATTTGGCCATACTTATCTCTATTGAGCAGCTAATTTTAACTTTTACCTCATCATCTAACTCCCTGCCTTAGCCACCATTTCTAACCCTGCAGACATCGTGTCTTTCCCACATCAAAGTTTCCACTCTTTAGACTCCAATATGTTGTGCATCTGATCCTTTGAGTTTTTGTTGCAGCTATCCAGCTCCCACTCTGCGTTTGTCTCCAAACCTCTCCATCCACCTCTCAATCTCTGCTTTGTGAAACCATAATCCTTGATGAACTTTCTTGATACGTCTCTTCATTGATCTTCCTGTTACATTTTTCATATCAAGACATGCTGGGATGTTAAGTGCGTTTAATGTGCACTTTGTGACCATTTTTAAAATACCAATTAGTTTCTGTTTTTAAAAATAACGCTATGATGAGTTCCAGCAAGCAAATGTTCTAATATATAAAATAAGTTTTCTAGTTAATTGATGATTTGTGCTTTATCAATATTTACCCTTTAGTACTTTATCAGCGAGAGAAGGCATTTTCTCCCCACAATGTCTGACTCAAGCTTTTTATGACCTTACTTCTCTCAAGTCTTAATGGCTTTGATACTTCTTACTCTGCATAAAACAGACTACATCACATTCTGAAAAACAATTTTTCTATATATGCAGCATCTAAATTAATGGAATAACTGACGGGCCATACTTGTAAGGCTGAAGTATAAGTAGCCTGATCAGCTTAACTGCTGACGAATTGTTTGCTAAAAATCTATTGAGGTTGATGACTTGTCTATTTGCCAGTGCAGTATTCTTTATTTATATTTTTAATTGCTGAAGCGAGTGCTCTGCATTTTGCCCTTTATCAGATATTTCGAAATGCCTTTAACAAGCTTTCTGTCCCAACCCTGTTAATATTATCTTGTCACAATGCTGGGGAATATAGTTAGACTGACTCTAACCGCGCCCCCTTCTTTGATGCGAGGGATCAATCTGTGATATTTGATCAGGATCCCTTTTGTCATGACTTTGGTTTCTTACCCTTTTTATTTCTTTTGACATTGATTTGTTGTGGTGACCCTTTTAGAAAAGGTACCACTTCTCATGCATGTCTCAAGCAATGAATCTTGGAGACTTATTCAGATTTGGAGCTAAAGCAAATTCTATCCTTATGCGATTTCCACAACCACTGAACACTCTAGCAGAGATCAGTGGATATAGAATCCTTCCTTTATTCATTTGTGGAATGTGGGCATTACTATCTGGGCCAACATTCCTTCGCTCATCTCTAATTGTCCTTGAGAAGGGAGTGAAGATATTCAATCTTAGGTTGCTGCAATCCATATGATGTAGGTGGGCCCACAACCCTGTAAGGGAGGGAGTTCCTGGATTTTCTCACAGTGAAGTAAAGAAATTGTAAGCATATTTAAGTCAGGATGATGAGTGATTTGGCAGGGAACCTGCAGGTTGCTGAGCTCCTTCTGGGCTCTGGAAGGTATGGGTTTAGAAGGCACTTTCTAAGGAACCTTCATGAATTGTTGCTATTCATATTGTCAATGGGATTCAATGTTATCATTGTGCAATTGAAAATACCATTGAAGGAGTTAGATGGGATACCAATCAAGTTCCCTAAGAATGTTGCATGTTTCAATAAGGTTGTCTTTCATTCTTCTAAACAGCAATCAGTACAAGTACAACTTGCTCAAGACTCTGCACATAAGACAGTTCCTCCAGACCTGGGATCAGCTTGATGAACCTTTTAAGGACTCTCTCCAATGTCAGTAAATCATAGCTTAAATCAGAAGCTCAAAACTGTTTACAATATTTCAGCTGTGGTCTGACTAATGCCTCATATTTTTAGCAAGAATTTACTACTTTTACACACCATTTTCTTTGGAAAAAAGGACAACATTTATGCATAAGTACTCCCAAATCCATAAGATTTAGGAGCAGAATTAAGCCATTTGGCCTGTCATGGCTGATAGAAGAACCTATCTCTGTCTTAAATGACTTGGCCTCCACAGATCTCTGCAGCAATGAGTTCCACTGGCTGAAGAACCTCCTCCTTATCTCAGTTTCACCATCTCTTGTATATAACTAAACTCAATAAGGTGTTTTAATGTTCACTTAACACAGATCTAATTTAACTTTATGATGGCAAGCAATGATCAGACACACAGAATCCGAACCAACCGACAAGGGAGTTTCTGAAGAGAATCCAGTAGCAGTATAGTGTGCAGGTAAAGGACTTCAAAACCAACTGAGATCATAGGCAGCATGTCCACTGCTAAGCAGGAAAGTCTGCATGGTTCTCAAATTCCATGACCACTTGCACAAAGATTACAAACTGAAATTAACATGGTACTTGAACATGGATTGAGAACAGGGCCATATGATCTGGGAGAAGCAAGAGAGGCTGCCAGTTCCTGAACTGGAGCAGACAGACAAGAGGCTGGAAGAACATAGCAAGTCAGGCAGCATCTGGAGGTGGAGAAGTCAATGTTTCGGGTACCACCCTTCTTCAGGACTGGGGGTGGGAGCAGGGTGAGCTGCAGATAAAGAGAGAGGTGGTGGGAGGGTTGTAAGTGGAGCGAGGTGCAGAATGGTGAGATTAACTGGGCTGTGGCTTGCCTCGGGTCTCTGACACGTTGCTCAAAGTTTCATGATAAATATTAGAACTTAAAACATCCTTCCTGTTCTCACCCTCTTCCTTCACTCACTCACCATGCACCATCCATGTTAACCAAAGCCACATATCCCCTTTTACATAGTACTCCCCAGGGCCCTCATAACCCCTGTGTCAATTATACCTCTGGCTCCTCATGCACTCCATGTCAATGTTTGACCATTTATCCACCCCCATGTCTCCTGAGATCCCCATGTCAATCTACCCATCATCTCCATGACACTTTTTAGCTCCTAAGCCAACTCAGTGCCAACTCATATCCTCTATCTAAAACCCTTTCTCCTCACTGCTCTGTGCTAACTCATCTATTTATGCAGCTTGGGCATAACTCGGGAGCCATCCTGATGAAAAGTAAAGTTTTCAGTCTGTTGGTGAGTTCATTATTGAAAAGGAACACATTGTCAGTTATATGAAAAAGTCAATATATTTAATTTTTATCTATGGACCTCTGACGAAAACAGGCATTTCACTTAAGTGCTTGCCCCCTAAGTACTTAATCCCAATGTTAACAGGCACTTTATTTCAATTAGCAATTGGAGCTGTCCAACATAAATACCCGATTATTAAACTAATAGTTTGAGAAATTAATCATGCCACACAAATCCTGTAATGGTCTTAGATGAACAGGTGTTTTGAAATATCTTGCAATTCACAAAAAAAAACGCTCATTACTTCTTGGACACATTCTTGATAAGTTTACCAGTCCCAATGAGTCTCTGAACGTTTCACACATAAACAGGCATTGGCAGCTAGAGGGCACCATGATTGCATGGTTGCAACAATTAGGATCATATCTTGTCCGAACGGCAAAAGACATTCAAAAAAAGGGGAGCCTTGATTTCATTGAAAAAAGACAGCAGGATTGTGGGCTGCCTACTCTGATCCTCAAGAAGAAACTGGCAACACAGCCACGAATGACTGAAACAAGAGATGAAGACTCTCAGGGAAAGTTAAAAATCACACAACACCAGGTTATAGTCCAACAGGTTTAATTGGAAGCACACTAGCTTTCAGAGCGACGCTCCTTCATCAGGTGATAGTTGCTCCGAAAGCTTGTGTGCTTCCAATTAAACCTGTTGGACTATAACCTGGTGTTGTGTGATTTTTAACTTTGTACACCCCAGTCCAACACCGGCATCACCAACTCAGGGAAAGTCTTTGTATGAAACAGACCCTTCAGGTTCTCAAAAAAAACTCAACCTGCATTTGGGAGATTGCTGACAACACGTTGCCGAATTTTCCAATAAAGCCCAGAGATATATATGGGGTGGAGGCAGGATGGCGTGTAAATGGTGTAAGTGGGAAATGAGGAAAATGCTTGGAGGGAGAAGTGGACTGAAGGTTAAGTATACTTTATTCTTATAATAGCGACAGAGAATGGAACAAACCACCTGGTAAAAGGCCTCACATGGACATTAATCCATAGGTTTCCAGAGAAGCAATAACCTACCTTTACTTCTGTGTAGTTATACTTGATAAATCCTTGTTTTGAAGTCCTTGGTGCTTGTTTCCTGTTACTTGCTTGTTTATGAGTGCCACTGCTTGCTTCATCATAACTGTAATTCTTCTGGTAACAGCTTCACATATGTTTTGAAGGCACATTTACTGTACCTTAGGAATTAAACAGAGATTTATACTACTCGTATATTCCTGCTAATCAAGTATTTTGACTTCTGCTGAGACTATATGGTTCCATGAGCTCTGATGTTATGTATCGCGCTTGATTTGCTGTCTATTAGAGAAACTCATAAAAGCAGTCTCTGTAATACACTCCATAGAACCATCCAGTCTATCTGTATTTTTCTCAAAGGGTATATTGTAGAATGTACGTTATATTGATTTGATTTTGAGAAATATTGGGCAAGACCCAGAGGTTCATTAAGCAGATGCATTTACTATGTATTGATCAGTGCAGTCTATAGTTTCCTTCAAGCCATACTATTTATCTGGTATGAATACACTCTTTGCAACAAGATCTGTCATTCATTCACCAACTTCAGCTTTCTCAAATAAGAAAAGATAATTTTTGTTATTAGTAATATTTGATTTATGTTTAACAGTAACAGGACCTACATTTTACCACAAATCCACATCACAATCCAAAGGATTAACATAGAAAATAAACAGGGGAAATAAAACTGGCTTTGCTACATTAGCTGATGTTGCATTTTGTAGTGCTAATGGCAATTACTTGACTTTCTATCAGTTCATTGCTGCTGCTGTGAAAAGGTTTGGTATCTCCATTCAACAAAGCACAACTATAAAAGTAAACAAACAATACTTCCAATATGCTGGAAGCATCAAGCTGAACTTGTGCAGGGTCCTGCCAACTGATTATTGACTCTTCAGGTATTAAAAAAAACTGCAGAAACTGGAAGTCGGAAACAAATACAGAGAGTTTCTGGAGGTCAGGCACCAGGTGTGGAGAGAGAAACAGATCGAATGTTTTGAGACTGATATGTTCTGGAGAAGAGTCATATCAGACTCAAAAGCTTAATGCTCTTTCTTCCTGCACTGTCACCTGTGTTCAGTTAGAGAAGTTTGTTGGGAAGGTAATGCATATGTCACTGATGCAAAAATCTGGTTTCTAGTTTTGGCAAAAGCTTACAAGTAAATTTGAACTTGAGTGACAGCCATTGCAGATGCTCAGGCCACATCCCTGATGGTGCCCTTTGACAGATTCTGTTAGGGTTTGGAGTATAAATAAGTTTGAATTCTTGGCTTTACATGATCATTGTTTCTTGAGACAATTTTCAACAGATTACAGGAAGGCGAAGACATGGTATGCAGTGACTGGAAATTGTTGTGTTCTTTATTACCCTGTAACAATGAATATTGACAACACAGGATATGGAATGGTTGAATGAAAAATAGAGAAAGCTAGAAATGAAAATAGTGTGGGATAACTGTTGCATTAGAAATGCTTCAGTTTTTTTTGTTGGGGCTAAATAGATGATTGTTAACCAATTTTATTAACTTCAAAGTCAATACATGTAAATCTCACCATCTCAGTACAAATGTTATCAGCACAATGTTTAATCCTGTATAATCCTATAATGATGCATTTTGCAGTGGGTCCTTGAAATGCATAGCATTTCAATCCAAATTTTAAAAATCAATGTTAGTTTAAAATAGCATTAATTATAAATTTTGGAGTTGAGATTATTGAGGAGAAGGAGATGAGCAGACATTTATGAACTTAACTGGAACACAGGAACATAGGAATGGGCATAGGCCCCTCAATCCTTTCCCCCATCCAATGAGATCATGGCAGATCTGTGGCACCACTCCAGATGTCTGTCTTTGACTGATCCCCTTAATACCTTTGCTTAATAAAACATGATCTATCTCATATTTATAATTAATATCGAAAACACATTTTTCCGCAGTCAAAAAATGGTGCCTCCGGCTGTGCAGCAATCTCTCAATATTGCACTGGCGTATCAAGTCGAGGATTTTCTTCACTTTCTTGAATAAGGTTGTAAACACATAACCTTATTACTGCAGATGTGAGAATCATTGAAAACTGCTGACAGCATATTAGATTTGGTACTTCAGCAGGAACATTGGCACCAATTATCCAGTTTGTCTCGTCTCCAAATCACTGGAGAACAGACTTTAAAACATGCAGGTTGGGATCTTGTGGAAGTTCCAACATAAAGGCCACATGGGAATTGCCAGGAAGCTTGAACTTTTAATGTCCCAATTATTTTGAGTCTTGACAGGCCGTTGATGACCTCCCTTACTCTCTGAGCCCAACTACTGACCCTTGGTTCCTCTCCCTCATTCTGAGTCACCCATTCTGACCCTACATGACTACCTCCAACCTGACATGACTATTCCCCCAGACTTAAATGGAATCAAACCCTGGTCCATAGCACTGTGAGGCAGCAGTGCTAAACACTGAGCCATCGTACTAACCTTGTTTGATTTTCAGGGCATTGTGTTCACAAACATAGTAGGTCAACTTACAGCACATGGACTGTAGTGGTTCAAGAAGGTAACTCACCACCATCTTCTCAAGGGCAACATGGGATGAGCAATAATAGAGACCAGTCATCGATACGCATGTCCCAGAGTGAATTATAAAATCTACTCTAGTATAGAATGCCCAAAGTGAACTTATGTGCATTGGCCGGGGTTATGCAGAGTTGGAGACATGGGGCAGGCAATAGGGGAACTGTGTCCTTAAAAGCAATAGAAACAATGGACTTTCTAATCTTTTGTTGAACAAATCTGGCTGTGTTTCCAATGTTGATACTGCAAGAGCTGTCGAAGCATTTTGACATAATTTGGAAAATACTGCATTGAATGTTTCAATTATCTCCAGCGAGAACTTCAAACAGGGATCTGCTACAATCTTTGTGTCGCTGATGCTTTGTGGGTGTTCAATTGTATTCTCAATTATATTCAACAGAATATCATTAGAAAATACATAAAGGGAAACAAAAAATGAATCTCCTTTGGTATTAAAAAAATAGTTGACTATGTGTATGTGAGGATTGAGTTGGTTCTATTTTTATTAACCTGTTTCTCTTTCTTTTGTACTTCTAAGAAAGTAAATGCCACCCACATACAGAAAATTCAAGTCTAATAATTCTGTTGCTTAATATTCATTAGCCAAATCCCAGTGTTTATACTTTCTATTAGGCTGGGCATGGAGTGGGTGGAAAAGTTTAAGATTAATTTTTAAAATTTCTGGCAGGAGGCTTATCTATTATCCATTCATGCTGCAGTATCGTATTTTTCACTGTTTCAAGGTGCTTGCTAAAATTCCAGGGGGTAGAAAGGGCTGATGGATTATTTGCTTGTTTGGGAATTTCATAATACCAAAATCAGAAGTTGTGGAACAAGATAGGTTTTATTGGCTATTAAAGAGAAACTTGTGCGCTGTTCAGCACTGCTCAATTTGAGAAATGAGAATTTTTCTGGACTGAGTTAAGAAAATATGCAACATTGTGAAGTAGCCCCACTGAAGCATACATGGCCTTTTTGGTCAAAAGAGATAGTTCTTGGGGCCATTGACAAATATGTAACCACAGGAGAAGGAAACGATTGGCAGTGCTTGTGAGGAGAAAACAGACTTAATGTTTCCATTCTGTGACCTTTCATCAGAACTGGGAAAAATATAAGTAATGTAGTAGGTTGAGGTATCAGAGGGGAGGTTGGGGAGGGAGAGATAAAGAAAAAGGGGTGGGTGAATATCAAACAAAGTGTTTTAGGATAGGGTGGAGAGCCAACGTGAACATAAGCATTCATGTGCAAAAGCCAAAGGAAATGGTAACATGACAAGGGAAGCAAGAAAAGTTGTGTCTCGATTTATTTCTTTGCTTTTTAATGCTAATTCTGTAGCCTAAGGCCAGACCTTCCACCCTCTCACATGGCCAAAGGTCTAAGTGTCTACTCCCCTCACTTCCCAAGACTTCAATTATTATTCTCTGATCACATTGCACAGCTTACGGACAAAGAAAGCTGAGCAGTTTCATGGAAAAATGAGAGAAGGACTTTTAAAGGCTGTTTGAGCTTCTTACATGCATTTGCAATACAATGTCAATGCTATATGATAGCAATAGGTACAATTAACATTAATGAGTTATGCATAATTACAACCATGATGAGCCAGATTTGTCACACCTGTCCATCAGGATCTTCTGCAAGAGTAACCAGTTTGCATTCAAAGACTGTTTGACATCATCAGATTGAGTGGAGTCAATGGTGATTCAGCATTAACTCTTTAGGAACTGTTTTCTTATCCATCAATCTGTTTCAGTCTGAATAGATGGAAGGGAAATCATGCATCAGGATCCCCAAATCTGAAAAACAGCACTATCTGATTTGTATCCTAACGAGTTTGGTTTACCTTCAGTTTATGAAACAAAATCAGGTGGTCAAGATCGCCATTTATTACAATGAATTTTTTGGGAAATTTCTGATTTTGGGAAACAAAACGAAGCTCAAAGCTATACAGAGCTAAGTACAGGAGCAGCGGAATCTCGCACAATAATTCTCTGAATGTGGCCAGGCAAGTTCAAGTATTTGTTAGGAGAGCTGAAAGGATCCTTGAGTTTGTAAGTAGAGACACAGAACATAAAAGCAAGGAAGTGATGTTACATCTCTACAAGTCAGTGGTCAGACCCACAACTGGAGCATTGTGCTCAGTCTGGCTATCGTTTTAAGGGAAGAGATTAAAGCCCTGCAGAAAATGCAAGGAGATTTACTGGAATGATACCAGGAATGAGGGATTTTAGACACAAGGAAAGATTTCGAGAGATGGTGGTTATTTCCTTGGAGCAGAGAAGATTAAGAGGTGACTTTATCCCATATTCAAAATTTTGAATAATTTTGACAGATTAAAGAAGAATATGCTGTTTCCACTAGTTGGTGTGTTAGTAACTAGGGGTCACAATTTCAAGATTGTCAGCAAGAGAGCTAAGAGTGAGGAGAGGAAAAGCTTCTTTACTCAGGGGATTTGGAATGCAATATCTGGGAGAGCAATGAAGGTGGATTCCATAGAAGGTTTCAAAAGACCGTTGGATATATTTTGTGCTTGTCTGTTTTGTTTTGTTACCAACATGATCATTGCATGTTCATAGACTGTGCATTCACAATTCCATATGATGCTGTTAACAGCTTGTAATTTATGAAGAATAAATAGATGTTTTCCTCATTATCTTTTGAGAAGTGAGATATAGGCCTTTAGTACATTGTTTAAATACATAAACAGTCTACATGAAAGGCTGGGTATGCTGACTCCACAAAATGTCTGTATTATGACAGGCTTATATGACACAGGAAGTGAACAGAAACACTGATGCTCTTTGAGCTTTTTTCCCCAAAATCAGAAACTTCCAAAAAAAATTCATTGCAGTAACTGACAATCTTGACCGCCAATTTTGTTTCATAAACTGAAGGGAAACCAAACTCATTAGGGTACAAATCAGATAGTGGTGTTTTTTCAGATTTGGGGATCATGGTGCATGATTGCACTTCCATCTATTTGGACTGAAGCAGACTGATGTATAAGAAAACAGTTCCTAAAGAGTTAATGCTGAATCACCATTGACTCCACTCAATCTGATGATGTCACACAGTCTTTGAATGCAAACTGGTTTCTCTTACAGAAGATCCTGATGGAGACAGGTGTGACAAACTTGGCATCAAAGGAGGAGGGAACTTGACATTTCAGGTCAGAAGCTTTCATCGGGAATGCAGGAGGGGAGGGGAAGAAATAAATAGAGGGTGGGGGTGGAGGTGGGGCTGGGGAAAAGGTGGGTCGGACAGCAATAGGTGAATTCAAGTAGGGGATGGCTGTGATTGGTCAGTGGGAAGGGTGGAACGAATAGATGAAAAGCAAATTGGACTGGTAGGGTCAGGTTAAGGGGGTTCAGTGGCGAGGGAGGAGTGGACCTGGGATGAGGCGGGTCTTGGGGAGATTTGAAAGCTGGTGAATTCTAAGTTAAGACTGTATGATTGTAAGCTCCTGAGGTGGAAGATGAAGTGTTCTTCCTACAGTAGTAGCGTATTGTTTCAGGATGTGTTGAAGAGTTTTCAGGGTGAAGGAGACAACTAGGTTGCATAGAAAGGAGAATTGATGGCAGCATACTGGCCCAAGTACTAGCTGCCAATGGTTGGTACGCAGAACCAAATGTAACACAAACAGGATGTAAATTTTGTGCCGATAGCTTATGATTGTGGTATGCAGCTGCTAATTGTTAAGCTAACCTATGCCAATCTCTTAAAAGTGTCCTCTGTTGTAGGACACAGATGCACACAGCAGGAGCTAGCAGCAGAGAATAATGAGAGGCAGCCATGCCTTTCTTTACTGAGGACCTTGGAGGAGGTGCTGGGGCAAACTACTGCCTGGCAGTGATTGAAGCCATTGTAACCACATTACCATGACCATGATAGTGTTTTCCTGTTTTATTTTCCTTCTCAAATCTCACTTTATTGTCATCCCACTACCTTATATGAAATCCAAGTTGCAGTTGGTGTGACAATGGACCTCTTGCTTTTGACTCAAACTCCCTTCTCTCATCCCACACTCCCATTTTGAAATTCAATTACCTAAGAATTACCACATGGTGTGGGCAGTTTTGCATTAGCAGCAGTAATGGTTTCTTTGTGGTTTTGCTGGACCTGGCAGCCTCTGATTGATTGGCAGCTCTTGGCAAACCATCATGGATTGCCACAACAAACTGTCCACATCCCGGGGGTTCACCTTTCTTTTCTGTAATCACTGTCCCTTGGATCCTTGAAAACTATTCTAGTGATGGACAATACATCTTGCTTGTGAAACTCAGAGTCGAGAAAAAAATAAAGAAAATGAAATCCTCCAAAGAAGGTCAGGAGGAATGGGATAAAGGGGAACTTAGCTGTCTGGGTACAGAATTGGCTGGCCAACAGAAGACAGCAAATGGTAGTAGAAGGAAAATATTCTGCCTGGAAGTCTGTGGTGAGTGGTATTCCTCAGGGCTCTGTCCTTGGGTCTCTATTGTTTGTAATTTTTATTAATGACTTGGATGAGGGGATCGAAGGAAGGATCAGCAAGTTTGCAGATGACACAAAGGTTGGAGGTGTCGTTGACATTATAGAGGGCTGTTGTAGGCTGCAGCGGGACATTGACAGGATGCAGAGATGGGCTGAGAGGTGGCAGATGGAGTTCAACCTGGATAAATGCGAGGTGATGCATTTTGGAAGGTCGAATTTGAAAGCTGAGTACAGGATTAAGGATAGGATTCTTGGCAGTGTGGAGGAACAGAGGGAGAGGGTTCAGAGGAGGTTTACCAGGATGCTGCCTGGACTGGAGGGCTTATCTTATGAAGAGATTGACTGAGCTCGGACTTTTTTCATTGGAGAAAAGGAGGAGGAGAGGGGTCCTAATTGAGGTATGTAAGATAATGAGAGGCATAGGTAGAGTCGATAGCCAGAAACTATTTCCCAGGGCAGAAATGACTAACATGAGGGGTCATAGTTTTATGCTGGTTGGAGGAAAGTATAGAGGGGATGTCAGAGGCGGGTTCTTTACACAGAGTTGTGAGAGCGTGGAATGCGTTGCCAGCAGCAGTTGTGGAAGTGAGGTCATTGGGGACATTTAAGAGACTACTGGACATGCATATGGTCACAGAAATTTGAGGGTGCATACATGAGGATCAGTGGGCGGCACAACATCGTGGGTTGAAGGGCCTGTTCTGTGCTGTACTGTTCTATGTTCTAACTTAGCAATAAGAGAGTAACTACTATCTTTTCCTTGTTCTGTAAGCTCCTCTCATCCTCTGGGATCACTGTATTCCTTCAGTTCTGCCCTCTGCCCATAGAGTTGTACAGCACGGAAACTGACCCTTCAGTCCAACTATTCCATGATGAACCAAACCAAACCAAACCAGCCCTACCTGCCTGGACTTAGCCCATATTCCTCTAAATCTTTTAAGTGTAACTATACCTGCATCCACTTTCTCTGGCAGTAAATATGAACCACCCTCCCTGTAAAAAAAAGTTGTCTCTTATGTTCCCTTCAAAACCTTCTCCTCACACCCCAAAAATATACCCCCCAGTTCTGAAACCCCCACCTGAGGGAAAACAGCATTGCTATTTACACTATCCATGCCCCTCTGATTTCATAAACCTCTACAAGGTCTCCCCTCAATCTTGTTACCTATGTCCTGAGCTCTAGAAATCCTTCCTTAACATCTCTCCACCCACTTACCTTCGTTAAGATGATCCTTAAAGCATATCATTTTGATCAGGACTTCAGGGTTACCTATCCTCATATTTTATTTTATGGCTCAGTGGCAATTTGTGAAATGTTTTGCATCTTTCACTAAGATGCAAGTTGTAGTTGATATTCTCTTCCATTTCTATTCCTCTCAATCTCAGGATTGTTGCTTCGGACACCCATATCTCATGCAATTCCTGAAAACTGAGCCTGAACAGATCGCTTGCATTTTTGATGGAAAAATGGATCATTTTCATTATTCGTCTGAAGGGTAAAATTTGACTCTGATTTCGTTTACATAAACAGATTCAACTGGTCAAATTATCACTCAGTTACCAACAGGGAATGCGCTGAGGCATTGGTTGACATATAATTTACAACTTCCCCACAAGAGTTATCAAGGAATGACAGTGCATGAGAGTGCATTGTTAACAAATATTTTAATTGACTACTTTCATCGAAGGAAGGATAATATGGTTATAAATACAGTCATTGCAAACAATTGATTTTAGAATGGCAACACTACAATATTAGTTGGATTCTTTTTAATATTAATTACCCAAGTTATAGCAGTAAAGCTTGACTGGGTACAATCTAAAATATTACTGTATCACAGCTTTACTACATTTGATTAAATGATAATAGTGGTTTGGTAGCCTTTTTACACCATCTGACCATTGCAAAAGGACCAAAAATAAATTAAAATGTTGGACATTGCTGCAAGGTTCCACATTACAATTTAGGCCCTTCCTGCTCAAAGCTCTTTCTCAAGTGATCTATTTCAAATAAACTAATCTCCAGTTTAAGAAAACTCACTATTTAAGCACTCTTTGAATCAATGTTTGCCACAGGAAGCCTGCATTGTCAATCAATCCAATTGTTAATTATTAAAGCACTGCATTAGGTAAGCTGACTAATCAATATGTCTTTGCAAAACTCAAATTTCAATTGAAACTCACATAAGGCAACTGTGAATTATTAATAGTTTATTTAGCTACACTCTGCAAGGTTAGGAGGTTTCCCTCCACTGTCGAGAGTTAATGGATCAGTTCCATATATGTATTTAACTCATTTGAAACTTCAATGCACTCTTTCTGTAGACAGTCCCTGATTTCTGTCCAGAGCGAGCACAGAGCTTGGTGTTGTACCTTTGATGCCCATCCAGAATCAGCTCCAAGAGACCAAACCATTTTGTGGGCAGTAAAAAGAACACAGAACTTCTGTCTCTGGAAATATAATATAATTCACCAGAGTTTTGTACCAGTTGTATAGATTATTAAATTGTGGAGATAGTATATAAGATGTTATATTTACCATCAAAAATCAACAGGAGACCCACAGGCTCCAAAATAGCTTATGGGCCATGTTTTAAATCCAGCTAGGTAGATTCTGCAAAGAGCTATTCCTCCAATCAGAGGCAAATTCATTCCTGTCTTTGGTGCTGATAGTCTCACAGGAGAGCCAATTAGAAGCTAGTTGTAGAAGAGAGCTAGCCTCTGATTGTAGAAGCATTAAATTGTGTGAACATTCCTACCTTCATTTGGCCCGTGACCTGGATGGAGGGAAGGCTGATGAGTCTGTTATTTTTTGAGGAGTCTGCAAGGGTCATGAGGCTGGCTGGCTGGCTGAGGGAATGTGGGAATGTGTCTGGGTGTTAGTGACTGAGTTTGGTGATGGTGCCCAGTGTTTTGAGTCAAGCTTTAGCAGGTTGGAGGGAAAACAAGATTGATTTGTACCTGTGCAGGAACTTATCCCCTGATGAGCGGTGGCCAAAATTTCAGAGCAGACCACAGGAGTGCACATGAGAGAGATTAGGGTGTGGGGAGGTATAGGGAGGCACTGAGGGGTTTAGGTTTAGTAAAAGAGTGGAGGAAACATACAGTGAAGAAATGTGGGGCAAAGATAGTCTGGGAGTGAGAAATATGTTTAGTGAGGGGAGACATATCATGGGGCGGGGAGGTGAGAGAATGTAGGAGAGAGACATGAGAGAGTATGAGTTTGGGTGCTAGTGAGAGAGTGTAGGAGAGAGACTTACAGAGTGGGTTAAACAGATTCTGTGAATGTGTGAAGATCGGGGTGAGTTGCGGCGTGAGTGTCTGTAGAGGGTGGAATGGAAGAAATGTGTGAGAGGAGGATAGAGAGGAATGGAAGTGTGTGTACTTGTGGGAGGGATGGGAAAAAAAAGATGGTGTGTGTATGTGGAGGGAAAGTGGTGGGAGTGAGACACTGAGTGCTAATGTGCTAATATGTATGAACACTGAGACTGAGTGAGCCAGACACACATCCACCTTTCCTTTCTCCTCCTCCTCCAGATATTGCTTGAAAAGATCCAGAGTATAGCCATGGAGGGAGGAAAGTCCAGCTGAAAAGCAACTTGCTTTTAATTCCACTTCCACAGGAACTCCATTTACAGTGTTCACCATCAGAAGTGAAGGTACAGTCAGTGTAAATTAAACCTATTGCCTCAACCCATCCACACTGTCCTCCCTTTTCCTGGACTTGGGACATTCTTAAGTGAAAAATGAAACAAAGGTTTTATTAGTTAGCTCTACTGCTTTGTCATGTTTTATTTGTCATTTTATTAATTTTGTATTTTATTAAAATTATCAATGTTTTGCTTTGAATATCTTTTAAGAGCAAGTCATATTTTCTGTTGTGGCAAACCTTATTTTCAGAATTGGTTTAATCTCTTCTTCCCTAGCCCCCTCCCCCAGTCCTACCAAGATGAGGGAAAAATCGAAATGTGGTTCCCCATGTGAAATGAATGGATTATTGTAAATTATTGTTTATAGTTATTATAAATCATTCCAATGTTCCCACTTCTGTGAATGGCTGTAAACACTGGGTTCATCAGTTGAGATTAGGATGTTGAAATTGTAATGACCCCATGGTCATATACAAATGAATAATCTCTGCAATAAACATTTATGACTTGTCACATAATCGTCAGACCTTGGTTAGGTTTTATGTAGTGTGCAACACACCTCATCAAAATGGTCGTTTCTCCAGAGAACAAGTGATTATTTTTTCAAATTAATTATTTGATATTGTTGTTTCTTAATTTTTGTTTTGGTGGGATGTGTTTTCTTTCATGGCAAAGCTGCCACTTCCAATTTATGTTTAAAATCTGATTTTTCTTTTCCCTTTTCTCCTTCTATTTTTCGCTCACAGGTTGCTGCTTGCCTTCAAGGTAAAGAGGGATTGTCTGAACTGCACATGTTTCCGTCAGACATAAAAATCTTGCAATTATATAGCGCCTCTCGTGACTTCAGGATGTCTTCAGAAGCAGTGTCGCTGCAGAGACAGTTGGCCTGTGAAGCCTGGAGTGGGAGTTTCCCTCCCACATGGTGCGGGTCCCTGGTGATGGCATGGTGTGGGCTGGTGTAGCCTGGAGTGGGACTCTGATGGTGGCAGCATGGTGTGAGCTGTGAGGCCTGAGGCAGGACTGTAGCAGTGGAGAAGGAAACATTGGACTCTCTTTAAGTTATCTTTTTTTTAAAAAATATATATTTTCAGCTAACGTGAACGATACCTATTTGTGGCGACGGTATACACTTTTCAGTGTATCTTATATTGAATACATGTGACAATAAATGATTCAATTCAGTCCAAAGCCCTTTAGAGCCCCTTTGTGTTCATTGCAGGTGCTGCTTTAATGCAGGAAATACATCAGCCAACTTACAGACAGGGAGATCCCACAAACAGCAATGTGATAGTAATCAAATAATCCGGTCTTCTGATGGTCCTTTTAAAATACAGAAATGCACTAGGATGCTAAGGATAACTCCCCTGCCAATGACAAATAAAGTAAGTGGTGGTTTCAATATTAATCTCAGTGCAGAAGAGTACTACACCAGTCACTTTGAGGTTACAACTTAAAATTCCTATCCTTTCATTCCAAATCCATCTAAGGCCTTGCCACTCTCTATGTCCATAATCTCCTTTTGCACTAAAGCATCTGTAATCTTGATCTCTTTCAGATCTCTGACTTTCTTCACTCTACCACTAGCAGTCATACCTTCAGCTATCTGGGCCTTAAATGCTCCAATTCTCTCTCTCAACCTTTCTGTCTCTCTGCACTTCTCTCTTCATCTTTAAAAGGCTCCTTAAATGTTCCCTCCTTAACCAAGCTTTGGCCAGCTATCCTAATATCTCCTTGCACATTGTTTCCTGTTGTTTTTCCCAAAGTAACATTTCAGATCCATGAAAGATGGCTGTAGAATGAAACAGGCTGCCGCAGGCATTGGTGTTTCAATTGCAAGATTTAAAAAAAAAAATTCAAAGTGTCTTTTGAAAATCAAATAATCATTTTGGAATGAGAATGATGTTGATATTGAACTGTAGCAGGCTGAAACACTGAAACTTGGTTCTGTCTGATTTTATGCTCCACATGAGCCACTTTTTATTCTACACCAAACTCTATTTGTCTTTCAATTTGTTCTACATAGACATCTCTAAATGCATCTATATGTGAACAGTAGACCTACTCAATAAGTTCTGTAAAGTCAAAGGTGTGCTATTAACTTCTGAAAGCTCTAGAACTATGATCATGCAATATTCTTAGGGTCAGGCCACACTAAGCAGCAAGATTATGTATATTATTGCCAACAATGCAATTTGATCATCCAAATTAGGGCAATACATTTGCAGATTGAAAATAAACTTCTGCAAATAATATATAAACACTATTCCCCTAGGTGGCAGTGCAACACTATCTTTTGTACATAAAATGCTGTGGCAGAATATTAATAGAACTCCATTACGATGCATCACATGTCAAATGGCATCATCATTCTTGATGTTGTCTTCTAACTAATCCATGAACCCTTTTTTAACAGCAAAGTCAGAAGAGCATTTAAAGAATATTGGCAATTTCCCGGAATCCTAACAATATTGCAATTGCAAAATACCACTTCGGAGACCTGGAGGACATGATGTGAAATGCAAATGATGT
This sequence comes from Chiloscyllium plagiosum, assembly GCF_004010195.1. Lineage (NCBI taxonomy): Eukaryota > Metazoa > Chordata > Chondrichthyes > Orectolobiformes > Hemiscylliidae > Chiloscyllium > Chiloscyllium plagiosum. Next base: position 107,782,354 of record NC_057712.1, on the reverse strand, counting down.
CCAGAATTTAAGGCTGGCGTTGACGAGGAAATCAAATACTTAATACCAATGAAGTGTGACCTGCCTTTGAATGTGGAAGCCTTTTGAGACAAATACGTATGGCCCTGACTGAACTAAGCCTCCTGTGTGCTGCAATGCAAACGACACGTTAAACCATTGTTAGCCTCCCTTGATCCAGAATGAAGAATTTGTGGTCAATAGAGGCTGATACCCGTCATTCTTGTTGATGTGCTTTTTTACATGCCTTGATTTAACTGACTACAAAGTCCAAATTGATTTCAAATTCAAAGGCTTTCGGTATAACCGACCCCTTAGCCATTACTCCCTTTCAGGTAATTATTTGCATACGGACATTCCAGCGCAATTTTGAAAATTCTTATTGTGCCTTGTAGACAATGATGTTTGGTTTTTAAACTCAGGCTAAACTCAAAAACTAAGTCTTTATTCTTTATTCCGAACCTTTAATCTCTGGATTAATCAATATACAGTTGAAGAGAATTGTTAGCTACTTCTACCTCCCTTCAGTGTTTTTTTCAATTTTAAATGATTTGAAGAAAAATCTAGGTGGTAATTTTCACCTTTGAATGATAAGGTAAATGAGACGATATGTGATCAACTGCCCATTATGCATCTCTTCAAGATTTCCATTCCACGGTGGCAGTGACAATTAAGGGGCTCTAAAACCAAAAGATATCGGAGCAGAATTAGGCCATTCAGCCCAACGAGTCTGCTCCACCATTTGACCATGGCTGATAAGTTCCTCAACCCCATTTTCCTGCCTTCTCCCTGCAACCTTTGATTCCCTTACTACACAAGAACCTATTTGTCAATGTCTGTCTTAAATACACTCAATGATGTGGCTCCCATAGCCTTCTGTGGCAATTAGTTCCACAGATTCACAACCCTCTGGCTGAAGAACCCTACTGGTGGAAACATCTTCTCCATGTCAACTTTATCTCAGCCTCTCCGTATTCTGTAAGGTTCGATCGGATTCCCCCCTCATTCTTCTCAACTCAGTCGTGTATAGACCAGAGCAGTTAACTGCTCCTCATATGACAAACCCTTCATTCCTCAGATCATTCTTGTAAACCTCATCCAGATTCCCTCTAAGGCCAGCACATCCATCCTTAGATATGAGGGCTCAAAACTGCTCACACTAATCCAAATGTGGCATGACCATAGATTCAGCAGTACATCTCTGTTTTTGTATTCTGGTCCTCTTGATATGAATGCTAACATTGCATTTCCATTCCTATGAGCCAACTGAACCTGCATGTTAGCCTTAAGAAAATCCTTAACCCAGACTCATAAGTCCCTTTGTGCTTCAGATTTTCAAAGCCTTTCCCCATTTAGAAAATAGTCTGTGCTTTCATTCTTCCTACCAAAGTGCATAATCTCACACTTTCCCCCACATTGTATTCCATCTGCCACTTCTTTGCCCATTCTCCTAGTCTGTACACATCTTTCTGCAGCCTCCCCATCTCTTCAACATTACTTATCCCCCCCGCCACCAACTTTTTGCCACCTGCAAAATTAGCAACAATGCCCTCAGTTCCTTTGTCCATATTAATAATGTATAATATAAGTATTTGTGGTTCCAACACTGACCCCTGCGGAACTTCACTACTCACCAGCTTCCAACTTGAAAAAAGATCCCTTTTTCTGCACTGTCTGCCTTCTGCCAGTTGTCAATCCTCTATCTGTGCCAGTACCTTACCCCTAACACCATGGCCTCTTATCAAATTTAGCAGCATCCTGTGTGGTACCTTGTCAAAGGTCTTCTGGAAATCCAAATAGATCATGTTCACTGGCTCTCCTTTGTCTAACTTACCTCCTCAAACATATTCTAACAGATTTGTCAGGAATGACCTCCTACAATCTCCTCAGCTATCTTCTTCAAAACTCTGGGGTGTAGTCTATCTGGTTTGGGTAATTTATCCGCCTTCAGGCCTTTTAACTTCCGTAACACTTTCTCCTTAGTGATGGCCACAGCACCCACCTCTGCCGCTTGAATTTCTCCTATGTTGCTGGTATGTTACGCTTCTGCTATCAAGACTGATGCAAAATACCTATTCAGTTCCTCTATCATTTCTTTGTTTCCCATTACTACTTCTCTTGCCTCATTTTCCAGTGGTCTAATGTCCACTCTTACCTCTCTCTTGCCATTATATATTTCAAAACTTTTGCAATCTTCTTTCATATTACTAGCTAGCTTACCATCAGATTTCATTTTCTCCCCACACACGGCTTTTTAGTTATCCTCTGCTGGTTTTTAAGGGCTTTCTAATTCTTTGGCTTCCCACTAACCTTCACAACACAGCTCTTCTTTTGCTTTGATGCTGTCTCTGATTTCCCTTGTCAGCCATGGTTCCTATTAATATCTTTCTACCTCCTTGGGATGAGTTTCAGTTCTGCTTCCCAAATTACCTCCTTCAAAATTCAGAATTGCCTGTTCCCTGGTGGGGTCTACCACAAGCTGCTCCAAAACAACATCTTGTTGACATTCCAAGAATTCCTTTTCTTGAGATCTGTTACCGGTCTGATTCTCCCAGCCCATCTGCATATTGAATATCCCCATGATTATTGTAATAGTGCCTTTGTTAATAGTGTCTTTTCTATCTCTGATTTATTTTCTGCTCCATATCCTGACTACTGCTAGACAGACTGTACATTTTTTCTATTGTGGTTCCTCAACTTTAACCACACAGATTCTTCGCCTTCCAAATCTATATCACTTCTTGCTATCGAGTTAATTTTGCTTCTCACTATCAAGATTAGATTAGATTAGATTACAGTGTGGAAACAGGCCCTTCAGCCCAACAAGTCCACACTGACCCGCCGAAGCGAAACCCACCCATACCCCTACATTTACCCCTTACCTAACACTATGGGCAATTTAGTATGGCCAATTCACCTGACCCTGCACATCTTTGGACTATGGGAGGAAACCGGAGCACCCGGAGGAAACCCACGCAGACACGGGGAGAACGTGCAAACTCCACACAGTCAGTCGCCTGAGGCGGGAATTGAACCCGGGTCTCTGGCGCTGTGAGGCAGCAGTGCTAACCACTGTGCCACCGTGCTGCCCACAACCACTGTGCCACCGTGCCGCCCACAAGGCAATGCTGAACCTTTACTTACCTACTCTTTTGTTGGGAGGTGTATGCTTAGATATAGTTCCCAGTGCTGAACCTCCTGCAGCCACATCCCTGTGATATCCATGGCATCATATCAGCCAATCTCAATTTGCGCTACAATTTCATTAGCTTTGTTTCATATACTGCTCACATTTAAGGATAACACCCTTCATCCTGTGTTGACTGCCCCACTTCTAATATTGTTCACTTAAACTCTGTGCCTGAAGTTACATTCCCAACCTTTTCCATACTCTCTGTCCTATTTCTTGTTCTGGAAACTTTAATAACTCTGCTGGGCCTTCCTCCCTCTTAACCTTTTCCATAATGTTGGTTGATCTGATATAGCACTTTTCACGCTATCATCTGAAGTTAAAATTAGTTCCATCTTGTTTAGAGATTACAACGCTCAATCTTACACCTCTGATCTAGAAATGCAATGAAGAAAGGTCCCATCCTTACTCTTTCATTGCTGCTGAGAACTATATTTTCCGATCTTATCACTCTTGTTTTTAAAAGCATCAATTGCCTCTGCCTTCCTAATCTCTGTGATCTCCTCCAGCTCCACCACTCTCCGATGTAGTTTGTCTAAATCTGGTATTTTGAACATTATCTGATTTTCCTCTCTTCAATATTGGCAGCTGTGCTTTCAACTGTCTAGATACTAAGGCCAGGAATCCCTCCATAAACCTTTCTGTCTCTGTACCTTTCTGAACACCTTTAAGTCTCACGTTAAAATCTGTTCCTTTGATCAAATCTTTAGTCACCTGTCCTCATTGTTTTTGTCAGTTTTGGCATCATATTTTATGTGATATTTGCTATAGGGAAGAACAGCGAATGTTTTAGTGTATATATAAATGCAATTTGTGATGTTTGAGAAATGAATCAGCCTCAGCTGTGATGCTCTCCACAGTTGATTAGCCAACTGTCAATCACCTCCAGGTGCACAATTAAAGAAGTATTATGGGTGAGTTGCTGATACCTGGGAATTCAATGCCAATAATAGTTATAACTTACACAGTTGAACATCAGTAAAAAAATTGGAAGTAAAAGCCTTAAATTATTTTTGCAAATGTAATGCATTTAATAAATGACTGACCCTAGCAGTTTCAACACAACTGGATTGAGAAGCACAGACAACACCAAAATTAGTGACTCCTCAAAATTTGAATGAAAATAACAAGGGGAAAGTACTAGGAGTTGAAATTTACCAGAAAATAATTCTGATACTGCTACTCCCTAATTTACTGGCTCTCCCATTTCTAATTTTATCCTCAGACACTAAGGAAAATCAAGACTAATGCCATTTGACAATGTTCAGACATAACATCTGTCATATAATAGCAACAAAGAGCTAAATACTCCTTGATTAAGTTTGTGCTTTGATTCTCAAATGGTTAGCATAGTTAGTTATCTCCTGTCCTTTTTACTTCTTTCTGTTTCACTTTTTATGTTTTTTCCACTTTCCCTGCTTCTGACTTATAACAAAGGGTTCTGGGTAATCCAAGATGGAGGACGGGAAAAATTTCTGACTGTAACAGCTGCTCCTTTTTTGAGGTATTTTAGATGCTGGAGGTGATTTCCTTGAATTCCAGGAGCAGCAATTACTGTTTCATATGCTGTTGCATTGTTTTGGAACTTTGGGAAAAAAAAGTCAAAACAACAGCAGTTTTAAAAGGGAGAAGAACAGACAAAAGAAATACATGGTGAGGTCGTTACAGGAGAGAGAGGGAACCTGCACAGTTACTGCCTTTGCTGTTTGAATTCATGTATCACTGGACATCGGAGTGCATCTTGGAAAATTAACAAACAGTGAAATTCACAACTGATCTTGGAGGAACTGTTGGGTGAAGTTCACAGCACAGAATCAGATAAGTTAATCATTGTTTTAAGTGTGGCCTACAGAGAATCTGCAGTAGTGAGTAGAGTGGATTCTTTCATGATTATATATTTTTGGAGATATGTCTCTTGATTAAACTTAAAATATAAGCCATAACTATTAACTTAACCTGGGGCAGTGTTTGTAGAGGAATAAGACAGTGTGAATTTCTGGGTCTGTAGATTGTGAAGGAGCAAAAATGGCCTTTAGTAGCGTGATATGTACTTCTTGTTGGATGTGGGAGTTTAAAGAGAGTTTAAGGGTTACTGCGGATTATATCTGCCATAAATGTTGTTGGCTGCAAATCTTATCAGATCGAATGGATTGATCGGAGAGACAGATAGAAGCAAGGAGGAATTTGTAACAGCAACATCAACAGTATGTGATGGATGGCAGTTATAGGAAGGGGGGAAAGTCTCAGATACAGTCACATAGATGGGTTAACTCCTGGAAAGGTAAGAGAGGTAGGCAGCTAGTGCAGGAGACTTTTGTGGATATACCCATTTCAAATAGGTATGCTGTTTTGGAAAATGTAGGGGATGATGGATTCTCAGGGGAACGTAACATGAACAGCCAAGTTTCTGATATTGAGACTGGCTCTAATGCAATGAGGGGTACGTTGGGTTCCAAGAGATCAATTGTGTTAGGGAATTCTGTAGTCAGAGGTACAGATACATTTCTGTGGCCAGCAGCAAAAAAGCAGAATGGTGTGTTGCTTCCCTGGTGCCAAGATCAAGGATGTCTCAGAGAGGGTGCAGAATGTTCTCATGGGGAAGAGGGGCCAGCAAGAGGTCATTGGAACCAATGACATGGGAAGGGAAGAGGTTGAGATTCTGAAGGGAGATTATAGAGAGTTAGGCAGGAATTAGGAAAGGAGGTCCTTGAGAGTAGTAATATCTGGATTACTCCCAGTGCAATGAGGTAGTGAGGGCAAGAATAAGAAGAGAGAGCAGCCGAATGCATGGCTGAGGAGCTGGTGTATGGGAGAAGGATTCACATTTTTGGATCATTGGGCTCTCTTTTGGGGTAGAAGTGACCTGTACAAGAAGGACGGATTGCACCTAAATTGGAAAGGGACTAATATACTGGCAGGGAAATTTGCTAGAGCTGCTCGGGAGGATTTAAACTAGTAAGGTTGGCGGGGTGTAGG
>NC_057712.1:107731109-107773529 GCF_004010195.1 Chiloscyllium plagiosum | reverse complement strand
GGCTGTACAGGACATTGGTTAGGCCACTGTTGGAATATTGCGTGCAATTCTGGTGTCCTTCCTATTGGAAAGATATTGTGAAACTTGACAGGGTTCAGAAAAGATTTACAAGGATGTTGCCAGATTTGGAGGATTTGAGCTATAGGGAGAGGCTGAACAGGCTGGGGCTGTTTTCCCTGGAGCGTCGGAGGCTGAGGGGTGACCTTATAGAGGTTTAGAAAATTATGAGGGGCATGGATAGGGCAAATAGGCAAAGTCTTTTCCCTGGAATTGGGGAGTCCAGAACGAGTGGGCATAGGTTTAGGGTGAGAGGGGAAAGATACAAAAGAGACCTAAGGGGCAACATTTTCACACAGAGGATGGTACATGTATTGAATAAGTTGCCAGAGGAAGTGGTGGAGGCTGGTTCAATTGCAACATTTAATAGTCATTTGGATGGGTATATGAATAGGAAGGGTTTGGAGGGATATGGGCTGGGTGCTGGCAGGTGGGACTAGAATAGGTTGGGAGTTCTGGTCGGCATGGACAGGTTGGACTGAAGGGTCTGTTTCCATGCTGTACATCTCTATGACTCTATGACTCTATTTCTCCATTTAATTGTGACCATTTACTTAAAAGCCCAGATATTAGAAATCACACAATAATATCAAGACTTGGAGACTGAAAAAGAACTGATTTCAGAAGATTTCCAAAACTCATGCCCATTCAAGTTGCCATCCCACTTCATTCTTGCACTCCCCAGATAACAATATTGGGGCACATCTATCTTATGTGTCCTGAAGAGAGCTGAGAGTGCTGTCACATACGAAAATACAAAATAAAAACAGAAATAGACTATTTGGCGTCTTGAACCTGCTCTGCCATTCAATAAAATAATGGCTCATCTTTCGTAATCCCAAGTTTCCCTGATAACATTTGATTCCTTTGTTTAACAAGAATCCATTCCCCTTTTCCTTAAGAAGATTCAATGATCTTGCCTGCACTGCCTTCCAAGGCAGAGAACTCCAAATCAACACTCTGAGAAAAAAAACCTTCTCTTCAACTCTCACCCAAAGGGTGACCTCTAATGCCAAGTCAGTGCCTTACAGTTCTGGACTGACTCACAAGAGGAAATATCATTTTCACATTCAGTTTGTCAAAATGAGGCAGGATCTTATATGTCTTCATCATGCCAATCCCCACGCTTGTCAACTGCTGTGGGAACAAGCCTAGACTGTTCAACCTATCCATATCATACAGCTCCCTTATTCCCTCATTCGTCTATTACACCTTCTTTGACCTCATTTCTTCATTAGTGTAGTGATTAGTATCCCTGCATGTCATGCAGGAGATCGGGGTTCAATTCCCCTACAGAACAACTTTTAAATGGGTGGCACGGTGGCTCAGTGGTTAGCACTGCAGCCTCACAGCATCAGAGACCTGGGTTCGATTCCAGCCTTGGGCAACTGTCAGTGTGGAGTTTGCACATTTCCCTGTGTCTGTGTGGGTTTCCTCCGGGTGTTCCGGTTTCCTCCCACAGTCCAAAGATGTGCAGGTTAGATAGATTGGCCATGCTAAATTGCCCATAGTGTTGGGTGAATTAGTCGGAGGGAAATGGGTCTGGGTGGGCTACTCTTCAGAGAGTCGGAAGGGACTGTTTCCACACTGTAGGTAATCTAATCTAATCTAAACTCCCTTCAATACATGTATATAATTCCCTACATAAACACACCAAAACTGTAAATAATATTTGAGATGTGGTCTCACCAATTCCTTGTATAACTGAAGCACAACAACATTTATATTATATTCATTTCCTCTTGTAATAGAGTATGGCATCTCATTAATCTTCTTGATTAAATGCTGTAATGGCATATTAACTCTTTTGACTCATTCAGCAGAAAACTTTCATCCCTCTGCACTTCAGAATTCTGCAGATGATCTCCTAGGTAAAACTTTGATTTTGTTCCATTATTCTGGTCAAGTGAACAGAGTTACATCTTCCACATTTAACTTCAACTTGATCTATTCTATATCAGTCTACGACTTCCTTATGTCTTCTTAGCAACGTATTTTCCTATGTATCTTTGTTTCGTCTGCAAATTTAGCTATCATTCCTTCGCTCTGCTTTTCTAAGTAACCAAAATAAATTGTAACATGTTGAGGCCCCAGTAGATCACTACAGGACTCCACTCATCACATCCTGCCAATCAGACAAGCTCTTGGTTCTGTTTTCTGTCAGCCAGCCAATCACCTATCCTCCCTAATATGCTACCCATCCACTATGAGCTCTTATTTTCCACAATAACCTTAGGCATTTGATAAAGTGCCATGTCAGTTGGAGATTAACACATTAAGTAAAAAAGATTTGTTTTGGGCATTGTGCATGTAAAAGTTAATGGTTAATGTTCATGGTTAAAAGTGATACTATAAAAAGTCTTGGGGGACATGTGGAGTGAAGGATTAAGTGCATCTTTTGTCTGAATAGCTATTAGGTATGTGCAAAAGGAGCTGTCTCATATTGATATCATGCCACAAAAAAAACTGGAGTCCAAAACTATAGAGTTTCAGAAGATGTCCTGTCTTACTACAACTTACACATAGTTACTTCTTATGAATAAATACGTCTAATACTCTCCATGAGTGCAGCTCCAACAACACTCAAGAAGCTTGGCACTATTCAAGACAATGCACCCCACTTGATTGGCATCAAATTCACAGGCATCCACTCCCTCCACCACCAACACTCAGTAGCAGCAACATGTACCATCTAGAAAATGCACAGCAGAAATTCACCCAAGATCCTCAGACAGCACTTTCCAAATCCATGACCACTTCAGTCCAGAAGGACAAAGGCAGCAGTTAAACAAGAACCACTGCCACTTGTAAGTTCCCTTCCAAGCTACTCACTGTCCTGAGTGGAAATATGTTGCTGTTCCTTCAGTGTCGCTGACTCAAAATCCTGGAATTCTTTCCTGAATGGCATTGTGGGTCAACCCACAGCAGGTGGTCTGCAGCAATTCATGAAGGCAGCTCACATTCACCTTCTCAAGGGCAACTAGGATTGGCAATAAACTCTGGCCAGCCAGTAACGTTCACATCCCGTAAATGAATTAAAAAAGAAGCCTGTTAATACAGTATTCATTTGCAAGAGTGTAGACCTCATCTTCCTAATTTGACAAACAGTAATTTCTACCTCTAAGATATTTCTACCTCCTGAGGGAACTTCATCACTAATGCTGTTTGAAGCAAGCTCACCTTGTTCATTGTGTGGGTGAAGTCATGGTTATACTGGAGTACAAATTCAACAAAGACATCCATTTCTTTAAAATGGGAGATAAAAGAAAGTACTGTAAATATGAGAAATATACAGCAGGTGAATGAAGTTCTCGAAAAAATGATTAGTTAAGCTGCCAAAGTCAAGGGGCAGGGGGAAGGGGTTTACTGATTTTAACTCAACCAGCGATATCTGATCAGGCAGTTGTTTCACACCACTGCCCACAATTATGTCCCAGTGAAGGAAATAAAATACAAAATTGTCAAGATTTTTCATTCCAGCCAATGTGTAAACTTCAGCAGTGTGCAAAACTGTTCAATGTACGAAACCAATCAGTATGCAAAATAGTGCAGTATCTCCAGCCTTGATCACCTTTCAGAAGCTGGTGGTGAAGTGCCTTCATGAGTCACTGCAGTAGTGTGTTACATGTACACTTATAATACTGTTCCTTAAACCTGACTTCAAAGTGAAATAACAGTGATAAACATCAGAATTTTGTGTGACTTGGAGGGGAACTTGCAGGTAATGATGTTCCCATAAGTCTGTGCCCTTGTTCTCATTGGTAGGTAAAGTTGCCACAGTCACAGGATACCATAGGGCTGCACTCTCACTAGAGAGACGACTGGTGGTCATTTTAACCTGAGGGTCAAAGTGTCTCAGGTGAGAGGTGAAGTTGAGAAGGGAGAACCTTCCTGGTAGATATTAAACATTTGGAAGGTACTGTCTGATAAGCTTTGATGAGCAGCTACAGTTCATTGTGTAAATGGTAAACATTGCTGCAGCTGTGTGCTAGTTGAAGAAGGATAGCATATTTAAGATGATAATTTAATTAGCAGATTGCATTGTCTTCAATGGTGCTGAACTTCTCTAGAGTTGTTGGATTGCACTCATCCAGGCAAGTGGGCAATATTTCATCACACTCTGATCTTGGCTGTGTAGATGGCGGACAGGTTTTTTCAAGTTAGGAGTTGAGTATTTGTCATTTAGTTCTCAAGTTCTAACCTGTTACTGTGGACAGTATTCATGTGGCTGATCCAGTTAAGTTTCTATTTAATGGTGGCTGTCATTGACGATGGGCTATTTAATGATGGTGATGTTGTTGAAGTGGAGAGGGTTAGATATGCTCTTGTTCCAGGCAGTCATTGCCTGACACCTGTGTGGTGCGAATATTGTAGCCCAAGCTGGGATGTTACCTGGCTCTTCCTGCAAATGGTTTCAGTAACCGGGGAGGGATTAGACAACCTTGGCTGACAAAGGAAGTCAGAAAATGTATTAAAGAAAAAGAGAGATCCTATAAAGTGGCTAAGAACAGTTGGAAATCAAAAGATTGGGAAGGATACAAAAGCAAACAGAGGATAACAAAGAGTGTAATAAGAAATGAGAGGATCAAATATGAAGGTAGGCTAGCCAGTAATATTAGAAATAATAGTAAAAGTTTCTTTCAGGACATAAGAAACAAACGACAGGCAAAAGTAGACATTGGGCCACTTCAAACTGATGCAGGAAGCCTAGTGATGCGAGATAAGGAAATAGCAGGAGAACTTAACAAGTACTTTGCGTCAATTTTCACAGTGGAAGACATGAGTAATATCCCAAAAATTAAAGGGTGTCACGGGGCTGAGCTGAGTATGGTTGCCATTACGAAAGAGAGAGTGCTAGAAAAGTTAAAAAGTCTTAAAATTGATAAATCTCCTGGCCCCGATGGGATACACCCTAGAGTTCTGAGAGAGGTGGCTGAGGAAATAGCAGAGGCATTGGTTGAGATCTTTCAAGAGTCACTGGAGTCAGGAAAGGTCCCGGATGATTGGAAGATGGCTGTTGTAACCCCCTTGCTCAAGAAAGGATCAAGGCAAAAGATGGAAAATTATAGGCCAATCAGCTTAACCTCGGTTGTTGGTAAAATTCGAGAATCCATCATTAAGGATGAGGTTTCTAAATTCTTGGAAGAGCAGAGTCTGATTAGAACAAGTCAACATGGAGTTAGTAAAGGGAGGACAGGCCTGACAAACCTGTTGGAATTTTTTGAAGAGGTAACAAGTAGGTTAGACCAGGGAAACCCAGTGGATGTGATCTATCTAGACTTTCAAAAGGCTACTTTCTAAACGGTGAGAAAATTCGTAAAGCCAAAGTACAGAGGGATCTGGGAGTGCTAGTCGAGGATTCTCTAAAGGTAAACATGCAGGTTGAGTCCGTGATTAAGAAAGCGAATGCAATGTTGTCTCTTATCTCAAGAGGGTTGGAATATAAAAGCAGAGATGTACTACTAAGACTTTATAAGGCTCTGGTTAGGCCCCATTTGGAGTACTGTGTCCAGTTTTGGTCCCCACACCTCAGGAAGGACATACTGGCACTGGAACGTGTCCAGCGGAGATTCACACTGATGATCCCTGGAATGACAGGTCTAACATATGAGGAATGGCTGAGGATACTGGGATTGTATTCGTTTGAGTTTAGAAGATTAAGGGGAGACTTAATAGAGACATACAAAATAATACATGGCTTGGAAAAGGTGGATGCTAGGAAATTGTTTCCATTAGACGAGGAGACTAGGACCCGTGGACACAGCCTTAGAATTAGAGGGGGTCATTTCAGAACAGAAATGCGGAGACATTTCTTCAGCCAGAGAGTGGTGGGCCTGTGGAATTCATTGCCACGGAGTGCAGTGGAAGCCGGGACGCTAAATGTCTTCAAGGCCGAGATTGATAGATTCTTGTTGTCTAGAGGAATTAAGGGCTACGGGGAGAACGCTGGTAAGTGGAGCTGAAATGCGCATCAGCCATGATTGAATGGCGGAGTGGACTCGATGGGCCGAATGGCCTTACTTCCACTCCTATGTCTTATGGTCTTATGGTCTTATGGTATCTGAGGAGTTGTGAATGAAACTCAACACTAAATGTCATCAGTGAAATCTCCCACCTTATTGCTGAGGGAAGGCCATTGATGAAGCAGCTGAAGATAGTTGGACCTAGAGAAAAATGTAGAACTTCAAAAATGATATCCAGTTGCTGAGATAATTGGCCTTCAGCTATCAAGGCAATCTTCCTTTGAGTTTGGGAAGACTCAAACCAGTGCAGAGTATTCAACTGGTTCCATGGTCTTTAATTGTACTGGTCTTGCTTGTTTCCACAAGTAGTCCATCAGCAAATACCTCTATTGTGACCAGTGTTTCCAACGGTTTTTTTGAGCACAGTGCACTGGACACAGAATTACTCTCAGTGCCTCATACCAGGAATATGAAGGTTTTTCATCAAAATGTCACAGCAATTCCAATCTAAAGGGAAGCTTAATTGTGCCCTTTACGAAGGCTGAAAAAGTACATCTTTTTGCTGGCATACATCATGTGGCATTTCTTAGCTAAGTTTGGATGAATCTTCATGGAATTATGTCTTGTATTGTGTCCAAACACATTTCACTTCCATTGGTTTTTAAGATTAAGCTTGATGTTTCCTCTAATACATGGATATAAATGAATGATTGAGAAAGGGAGGTCACATTGGATTGTCTTTCATTGACATAGTGTTTCAGATGGCTGACAATTTGGTTATTCATGTGCAAGCAACTTTCTTGTTTAGAATTCATGATTGCATTCTCAGTTGATAGTGTGTCATTATTGAATGTTAACTCACTCCACACTTAGAAATGCAAAGGGGACCACACTTGAATTTGTTGAATGTCATGTTTATTTGATAAGTGCAGGAGGCAGATCTGCAAGTGAATAATAAGTGTGGTGTTCAACAGCTTCATTTGCAGCACTTTTTATAATGTGCAACATAAGGAAAGCATGTTGAGACGAGAGCTTGGGCTGGCTTTGATCTTTTCTGTTTTGCACTGTGTGAAGTCACCTTAAAATGGATAGGGTTTAATATCACTCAGTGAAAATATGAGCTGGCTGTTCCCACAGGGAAGGACACTGCATATGATGTTGATTTGATTTTGCTAAGGTTCTGTTTTACCTAAGGTTCTTTGTAAGCTTGTTTTGATTTCTTTGTGAATCATCTTTGCAGTGCTGGCAAGGTATGTTTAGTTTTACTGAGCTCCAGAACACTTGAGGGTTGTCATGGTGAAGGGGTTGCCAAGGTTACCACTGTGTATTGATGATGAGATCAAGCACAAGGCTACTTGATTTGTTTTTAAGTTCTCAGCCCTCTGTAAATGTGAAAAAAACACACATTTCACCTGTTCTTGGCCATGTTTTGTAAATAGCTTTTGCTCATTTGCCCTCCTTGATTTTATTCTATCCGTGTATCTGGTTATTATGTGCAGGATTTATAAATAGCTAACACCTGGGAAAGTGACACTCATAGCAGTGCAAAGAGTGCAATTTGTCATATTAGTGCCTGCTAAAAGAATTGTTTGATTGGTAGCAGTCTTTCTTTTCAAGCGTTAATCCATCAGATGGTACCTTCTTACAGTGTTCATAATGTGTCCATGTATAAATAAGAGCTTGGTTTAGTGGGGCATGCTTACTTCTGTGCCAGATAAGGCCAGTGCCTCAATGTGTTACTCAGGGAATGCAGCATTGCAGGATGGGTGATCTTGTGAGACAGAAGTGAAACCAGGACTCTAGCTGTTGGTTCAGTTGGATGTGAAAGATCCCATAACACATGTTGAAGATATGCAGGGGAGCTGCAATGGCCAACCTGCAGATTGGTGACGATTTTTACATTTAAGCAATAGCAAATTGACCACCTGCTTTACACTTTATTCATAGATATCAATGAACAAAACCACCTAGCAAAATGTAAAATAGTTGCTGCATTCCAATTGTCCATTCTTCATCCTATTGTAAAATAGAGTCAAAGAGTCATTAAGATATACAGCATGGAAACAGAGCTGAAAATGTGTTGCTGGAAAAGCGCAGCGGGTCAGGCAGCATCCAAGGAGCAGGAAAATCGACGTTTCGGGCATGAGCCCTTCTTCAGGAATGAGGAGAGTGTGCCAAGCAGGCTAATATAAAAGGTAGGGAGGATGGACTTGGGGGAGGATGGATTTTCAGCTCTGATCTCCAGCATCTGCAGTCCTCATTTTCAGCATGGAAACAGACCCTTCTCCTCCAACCCGTCCTTGCTGACCAGATATCCCAACCAATCTAGTCCTACCTGCTAGCACCTGGCCCACATCCCTCCAAACCCTTCCTATTCATATTCCCATCCAAATGCCTCTTAAATATTGCAATTGTACCAGCCTCCACCACATCCTCTGGCAGCTCATTCCATACACGTACCACCCTCTGCATGAAAAAGTTGCCCATTAGGTTTCTTTTATATCTTTCCCCTCTCACCCTAAACCTATACCCTATAGTTCTGGACTCCCCCAAACAGGGAAGAGACTTTGTTGATTTATCTTATCCATGCCCCTCATGATTTTATAAGCCTCTATAAGATCACTCCTCAGCCTCTGACGCTAAGTTAAAATAAACTTCATGAATTAGACATCAACATGGGTACAGGGTTTTAGTCCTTTAAATCTTTACCTCTGATCAGTGAGATATTCACTGCCCTGTGACAAATTCAATTATCTTCAATACCTTTGAATAACAAAAATCTATCAATCTCAAATTTAGAAATCGTAATTGAAACAGCACCATATGCTGTTTTTAGGAAACAGTTCCTAATTTCTACCATTCTTTTTAGGCAGCAGCATTTCCTAATTTCACTCCTGAAAGACCTTGCTCTAATGTTTAGGTTATTTTCCCTCATCCTAGCTCCCCAACCAGCAAAAATAGTTTCTTTCCATCAGTCCTGTTTCTTTCTCTTCATATCTTGAAAACTTCAATCATACTACTCCTTCGTCATTTAAATTCCCAGGAGTGCAACTCCAACATGGGCGATTTTTCCTTGTATTTCAATTATTGTTTTCCATGTGTTATCCTAATAGATGCATGTTGTGTTCCCTGCATGGCCAGAATCTCCTCTCTAAGGGTAGTTAAATGTGAAATGCTGCATTTTGGAAAGGTAAGTCAGGGCAGGACGTTTATACTTAATGGTAAGATCCTGGGTAGAATTGCTGAAAAAGGAAGGCATTGGAGTGCAAGTTCATAGCTTCTTGAAAGTGGGCAGACAGATGAGTGAAGAAGACCTTTAGTATGGTTTCCTTTATTGGTCAGAGCATTGAGTACAAGAGTTGGGCGGTCAAGTTGTGACTGTACAGGACACCGGTTAGGTCACTTTTGGAATACTGTGTGCAATTCTGGTCTTCCTGCTATAGACAGGATATTGTGAAACTTGAAAGGGTTCGGAAGAGATTTACAAGGCAAGGATGTTGCTAGGGTTGGAAAGTTTGAGCTATAGGGAGATGCTGAATAGATTGGGATTGTTTTCCCTGGAGCATCGAAGGCTGAGGGGTGACCTTACAGAGGTTTATAAAATCATGAGGGGCACGGACAGGGTAAATACACAAGTCTTTTCCCTGAGGTGGGAAGTCCAAAAACTAGAGGGAATAAGTTTAAGGTGAGAGGGATAAGATTTTAAAGGACATAAGGGGCAACATTTTTCATGGGGAGGGTGGTGCATGTACAAATTGAGCTGCCAGAGGAAGTGGTGGAGGCTGGTACAATTACAACTTTTAAAAGGCATCTGGATGAGCATATGAATAGGAAGGGTTTAGAGGATTATGGGTCAAATGCTTGCAAAAGGGACTAGATTAATTTAGGATCTCTGGTTGGCATGGTCGAGTTGGATAGAAGAATCTGTTTCTATGCTCCACATTGCTCTGACTCTATGTCATATCCAGAACAAGATATGTTTATCTCTTTGCTGTTCTCAAAACCTTGTTCTGCATGAGTCAACTGCCATGTTTGTCAATGTAATGGCAGTGAATGCATTGGTTCCTTGGCTGTGAATCTGTCTGAAACATCCTAAAGATGTGCAATGTGTTGTATGAGTGCCACTTTTTTCTATAGTTCTGCAGTTAAGCTAGAGTGCACATTTTACATTCTGGAGCAGTGAATCATCCCAGTGCCATGGAGAAAAAAACATTCTTTTGAAATGTTAATACCATGTTGGATTTCTCAAAAGACATGTTTAACAAATTCAATGTCCAACCTAGTCAGATAGATGTATCACCCCATCAGTTATTCTAATTTCCTCTTTACACTTTGATTATTTTTGAGTTATGATGCTCATTTTCTGGTGGAATAATAATTCTTTTGTCAACAGTAAAAAAATGTTGGTCCTTTGACACAACATATAGGGAAGTTTCCCTCATAAAATATAATTCTGAATAAAGCCAAAACCCAGATTATTTAGCACCCACATATTTTTGCTGCTTTTTCCTCTTGGCAATATTAATTATTCCAGTTGTTCAGTTTGCATATGCACTGGCACATATGAGCAGACTCCACATGTATCAGTGGGCCAAACTCTTATTGTAGTAACAATAATGTTACAACTGGCAATTAATGGCGTAGATGCAATAGTTGAGGAATGTACTTCTTCGATATGAGAATTAAGGATAGGAAATCCATTCACAGCAAATTTTTTTTTTTGTTTTTTTAACCTGTCTTCACCTGCACTTCTTGAAGTTTAACACCAAGTATGAGAGTGGGTTATGTTTGGTCATAGATAACATGAGAAGGTACTTAGATGAATGAGGCTATTCCATGATTATATTGAAAGGCAGGAGGAGAACACTGCTTTCGTTTGGAGACAAGAACAGTTTGCAGCTTCCAGACCTTCAGCACATTTGATACAACCATGTTCACGCATACAACTTGATCATTCTAGAAACCATCTAATGGCCTGAATCACAACACTACAGCAACCATGATGTATAGTGCCTTTAAGATATTACAAAATGCTTAGCCATTTGCAAATTATCAGCTGTAGCTCAGTGGGAGGTACTTGTGCCTCCGGGGCTGAAAGTTGTGGATTTTAGCCCACTTTACAGACTTAATAATAAAATATAGACTTGCATTGCAATACTGTGGGAGTCCAGCAATTAGAATTAGAATTCCTATAGCGTGGAAACAGGCCCTTCAGCCCAACAAGCCCCTACGAAGAGTATCCCACTCAGACCCATTACCCAACATTTTCTCTGACTAATACACCTAAACAATGCATCCCTGAACATTGTGGACAATTTAGCATGGCCAATTCACCTAACCTGCACAATTTTAGATTGTGGGAGGAAACTGGAGCACCCGATGAAAACCCAAGCAGACACGGGGAGAATGTGCAAACTTCACACAGGCCTGAGGTTTGAATCGAACCCGGCTCCCTGAGGCAGCATGCTAACCACTGAGCCACCATATCACCTCAAATGTTGGAGGACCTAACTTTTGCATGAAATGTTAATTTGCCTTTTCAGCAAAAATTCCCATGGCATGATTATGTTGAAGATTAAGGGAGATTTGATTGGCATCCTGGCCAGTATTGATCCATTGTGCAACAATGGATTACCGAGCTATTTTCAGTATTATTATTGTTTGTGGGAATTTGATGTGCTCACTTTGGATGCCACATTTCTACTTTGTGCTGTAGGGACTACACTTGGCTGTAAAGCGTTCCGATCAATCTGTGGGTGTGAAAGGTCCTGTACAAATGCACGTATTTCTTTATCTTTATAATTTGAGAGGGTTGTACTGGAAAAGCACAATAGGTCAGGCAGCATCAGAGGAGCAGGAGAATCAACGTTTCGGGCATAAACTGAATTACATCACAGGCTTTGAAAAGAGACAGTGCAAGGTAGCAGACGATGACATATCCCTCTTGGATCATCTCAACGCCTTCTGTGCTCGCTTTGAGCAGAATTTCGGAGAGGTAACACCTATTCCGACAAGTCCTGATGAACCTCTCCCAACAGTCACTGCATCAGAGGTCAGTTCAGTTTTCCTTCATGCGAATCCAAGGAAAGCGATGTGACCAGAGTACCAGGCCTTGCACTCAGACCAACAGATCCATGTCAGATACCATATCACTTGCCCTTCACTCCTCCCTAGAACATCTTGACACCGAGAACAGCTGCGTAACAATCCTACTCATTGACTACAGTTCAGCCTTCAACACTATTATCCCCTCGAGACTGATTACTAAACTTAGTGATCTCTGACTAAACCACACTCTCTGCAACTGGATCCTCAGTTTCCTGACCCACAGGCCACGATCAGTGAAGATTGGGGACAATATTTCATCCTCACTAACACTCAACACTGGAGCCCCCCGTAGGGTGCATACTCAGCCCCCTATGGTACTCACTGTCTCCCCATTACTGTGTTGCCACATACCAGACTAATGCCATTTACAAGTTTGCTGACGATACCACGTAATCGGTTGAATCTCAGATGGTGACGAAACATACTACAGACGGGAGGTGGAAGACCTGGAAGAATGGTGCACTGAGAACAACCTAGCTCTCCATGCTGGCAAAACCAAGGAATTCATTATTGACTTTCGGCGGGATGTTACTCATGCTCCCCCAACACATTAACAGCATAGAGGAGGAACGAGTGGAGAATGTCAAGCTCCTGGGAGTGGTCATTCACAACAAGCTTCCTTGGACTCATCATGTGGATGCACTGGTTACAAAAGCCTAACAACACCTCTTCTTCCCCAGGCAGCTGACAAAATTTGGCATGACAGTGAATACCCTAGCCAACTTTTATAAGTGCACTAACGAGAGCATTCTGTCAGGATATATCACTACCTGGTATGGCAACTGTACCATTTAAGATCAGAGATGGTTACAGAGAGCAGTGAACTTGGCCCGGACAATCACAAAGGCCAATCTCCCATCTATGGAATCCATCTACCAGGCCCACTGTCAAGGAAAGGCCACCAGCATTCTCAAAGATCCATCCCACCCTTGTAATGTTTTTCTACAATGTCTACTATTGGAGAGAAGGTACAGAAGCCTGAACACACACCAGCCAGTTTTGTAACAGTTTCTACCCTATTGTTGTTAGAATACTGAATGGACTCACAAGCTCTTAATATTTGTCTGTACCTGTGTTTTTGTTTTTGCTGCTGTTTACCTATTATTTACTTATCTATGTTACTTAACTGTGTGATCTGCCTGTATTGCCCGCAAGACAAAGCTTTTCACTGTGCCTCGATATACGTGACAATAAATTCAATTCAATTCAATTCAATTCAAGCCCGTCATCCTCCTTTATCTTTATAAGAACAGGATAGGTGACCAAAGCCTTGCCAAACAAACACTGTGCGAGGGAGAGCAACAAACAGGTTAAGGAGAACATTTCAGCACTTCGGCAGTAGAAGGTATATTGACCAAGGGTAACACAATGAAAATTGAGGATGTTGATCCAGCGGGTAGCAGATACTGATCTCTTTCGCTTTTTCCTGATCTTTGCATCTGGAGAAATGAATGTTTTCCTGGTGATGGTGGGATGGGATTTCACTAGGGTTTCCTGCTCTAAATCTGGTGAGTTTTACCTGTAATGCAACAGGGCTGCAATGGAAATTTCAATCACTTGTCTCAATAATCAGCTTCTATCACTCCATAATGAATGAAGAGTTAGACTGCGCAGTTTCCATAGTTTAGCCACCATGTGTCTTCTTATGCTTCCAATATAGTAGGCAAGAAGAGCATAGCTATTATAAGTGAGATTGACCTATCATAAAATAAGTATCTGCATCCATGCCTGAAATCTGCAAAATGTTCTTTGCATTTTCAAATAAGTGGCCTTACGTTTCTTTGAGGCCTCCCTCTGGGTTGGCTGCATTCAGGTAAATCAGTTTTTGATTGGATTTAACTCAAGAGTCACTGCCATTGTTTCTATAGTCAACCAGCTATACCATAAACAAGCATGTTTATAAAAAGTGCAGGCTACAGCAGACCTGGTAAAGGCACAATGAGCCAGATGCTCTTCTTCTTGGCAAAGCTATGATAAAATGGGTACCTGTTTTGTTAATGTAAATTTATCCTGTGTTGGCAGATGCACAGAGGAGTGTGACCATTTCAGTCTATAGATCTGGGTAATGACTGCTGTAATGAGGCATCCATCTGAAGAAAGTATCAGTGACCAACAAATAAATCTGCATATTTCCAACTGACTGCAATTTGTTTGCTAGGATTCTGAGATTTCTTGGCAACCTTGCAAGTGAGAACAGCAGTAACTTTGAAAAATAAGGTGTAATTAGTTTAACACTGGCAACCTGTATCTTCTTGCAACCATGCAAAATCAGCAAAAATAGAAAGACAAATACCTCATTCCATCCCTCCTTCCATCATGTTGCAGAATACAATCAAATCCAGAAACTGAAGCTTTTACACCAGTTTTTATAAATGTATTTTATTCTAGTTGAACCGTTAAATGTCTGATATATTATCATGTTGATAGGACGAAGGTATAGAGATAGATTATAAAAGGGCCCTGTATGATGCTTTTCCATTCTGCAGCAGGACAATGTTGCACACCATGTGGGTAAAAGTGTTCTGGAGACAGACAGGCCATCACACTAATATTCAGTCATGACTGATGGCCGTATACACCATTGGAGCCGTGGTCAGTGTTCTTGGGCAACAAAACCAGCAGCCCTTAGAAGTACAGCCACTAAAGGCAGGGTGAGAAAAGACTTATTTGAATGTCAAGTTCATACATTGATCTATCTGCCCCTTCCTATTAGGCATGGCTCATGTGCTATCACTTTTGCCATAGTCTGACCTGGGGAATTGTATGTTCAAGTCCCACTCCTGACACTTTAGCACAAAGATCGTGGCCAATAATCTACTGGAATATTGAGGGCACATGGCAGTGGCCATCAGAGGTGCTTTTCTTCAGATGAGGCTTTCAAAAGAGGCCCAGTTTAATTGTTCAGCTGGATCGAAAAGAGCTCAAGGTGATACTTTGAAAAAGGGCAAACGGAAGTTATTCCTGGAGTATTTTTTTCCTAAAATTATCTTCACTAAAACAGTTTATTATTACATTACTGTTTGCAAACTTGCTGCTCGGATTCCTGTATTACATAGTGAGTACACATTAAATAATGCTTCATTGACTGTAAAGGACTTCTGGATTTGCTGAAGACATTATGGGTGCTATATAAATGCACTTTTAAAAAATTCTTAAGATCCTCCCATCACCAATCCCATTACCAGTACCTTTGAGTTCAGTACCAATGCTTGTATTGGTTAACCTTCACCCTCTTGCCTTGAGACACACTGCCTCTTGGCTTGATCAGTACAACAGTTACTATTCTGTTAATATGATCACTTGAGTCAGTTTGGCAAATGAATTTTGTCATAGTGTACCTTCCACGAAATATTGTCCATAAAGAGCTGCCCTTGACATGATGGCTGCATTCAGCTCAATGTGGTATCAATGAGAATCAGGGCGTAGCTCTCTGCTACTTGGAGTCATACTGGCTCACTGAAAGATGGCTGTGACTGTTGAAAGTCAGTCATCTCAGCTCCATGATTTCTCTACAGGAATTCCTTAAAGTAGTGTCCTAGGCCCAGCCATCTTCAGATGCTCAATTCATTGCTTTCTCTCCATCATAACATCCTAAGTGGAGATGTTTGCACAACATTCAGCATCACACATGACTCCACTGATATTGAGGCAGTCCATGTCAAAATGCAATAAGACCTAGACAACATCCAGGTTTTGGCTGACAAGTGGCAACAACACAAGCATCAAACAATGGCTATTTCCAACAACAAAGAATGCAACCATTAGCCCTGACCCTGCAATGGTGATACCATCACTGTATCCCAATATCAGCATTATCATTGACCAGAAACTGAACTGGACAAGCCATATAAACACTGGGGCTACAAAAGCAGGGAGAGGCTCAGAATGCTGTGGCAAGTCATTCACCTCTCGACTACCCAAAGCCTGTCCACCACCTGGAAGGCCTAAGTCAGGAGTATGATGGAATACTTCCACTTACCCAGATGGGTGCTGTTAAAATGACACTCAAGAAAATTGACACCATGCAAGACAAAGTGGCCTGCTTGGTTTGTACCACAACCACAAATATTCACTCCCTCCATCATTGACGTTCAATAGAAGCAGTGTGTATTATCTACAAGCTTCGTGCAAAAATTCACTATTGCTCTTTAGATAACATTTCCAAACTCATAACCATTGGCAACAAATACATTGGAACAACTGCAAGTTCCCCTCCAAACCATTCACCTCCTGACCACATCAGCAGTAGAGAAAATATTAGAACCTATTATAAAGGACAGGATGAAGACACACTTGGTTGATAATGATCTAATTGGGTGTAGTCAATGCAAATTTGCAAATGGGGGAGCATGTTTGACAACTTATTGGAGTTTTTGAAGATTTTATGAACAAAGCATAAAGGAAAGCTGATGAATGTAGTATCTTTAGATTTTTAGAAGGTTCTTGATGCAATTCCCCACAGGAGGATAGTTAGAAAGATGGAGCTGACAGGAGATAATGTATATGATTGGCTAATAGAAAACAGAGAGTAGGAATAAATGGGTCATTATCACGTTGGTAGGCTGTGATTAATAAGATCAGTAATTGGACTCCAGCTGTTCACAATATACATCATTGATATGGAGTTGGGGATCAAAGTAATATTTCCAATTTGCAGATGATGAGGTGAAAGTTCACCAGACTTGTTTCTGGGATGCCAAGACTAGCCTGTGAGGGGATATTAGACAAACTAGGCCTGTATACCCTGGAGTTTCAAAGAATGAGAGGTTATTTCATGGAAACGTAAAAAGGATAACCAGAGTAAATACGGGCAAGACACTTCTCCTGTTTGTGGATCTAGTATCAAGTGGCACAATTTAAAAAAAAAGGGAGATTCCACTTGGTCTGAGATGAGTTCTTTTTAATACAATATGTCCTGAACCTTCAGAATTCTCTGCTAAAGAGGGCTGTGGAATCTCAGTCTTTGAGAATGTTTAAGGTAGAGATTGATAGGTTTATGGTTAGCAGTGGCATACAGGGTTATGGTGTGGGTAAAAAGCATTGACTTGCAATTATATCACTGTTCCTTCTGTGTCCTCATGTATAAAATATTTGAACTCTCTGTCTGATCGCATTCAAGATCTACTCACAACACATGGACGACAGTGGTTCAAGAAGGCTGCTCACCACTACGTTCTCAAGGGCATCTGGGGATGGGTAATAAATGCTGGCTCAGCAAATGATAACCACATTAAATGAATAAATAAAAACAAATGTAAAAGACCTTGGGGAACAATAACAGAATCTGATGAGTATTACAGGAGATCAGTAAAGTTATCCCCAAGTCTTGGATGTAATGCCTTCATAACATGCATGAGCAATTAAATGTAATTATTCAGTTTTATGTTCAGCTCAGCTGGCAGAAGTCCAAAATGGCAGAAAGGACAAAGCAGGTTCGGAAAGGTAGCTGAAGAACTACTTCCTGAGGGAAATTCTGACCTCTTTGCTTCAGAGATTTTTAAGAGCAAAGCTAAAGTTACATTGCCCCATAAGTTGTCAACAAAATTATTTCCTTTTCTGTCAGATGAGTCGTGAGGCTGCACTAGCTATGATGTAAGTTGCTGAGTATAAATTCAGTCACACATCCACGGGAAAGTCAAAGTTGCAATGCCAACCAGGCCATTAATATAAGCAATTACATACTCTCACCCTATCTGTACAATGTAGTAAGTAGTGTCTGAGTAAGTGTACAATAGAACTTTTAATGTCAAGGGAAATGTTTAAATGAAATATCTGATTAACCATTATGACAGATTGTGCATCTTTTTAAAGCAAAGAGCTGGAGTGTATTTAATTTTAAGGCAGACATGCATCAGCAGGGATTGCATAAACTAACCAAACAGAATGACTTTTATTCTTAATAAATGGCATTCAACGGGTTTTGGGTCACTTCTTTCACCAATACTCCAGCTTCCCCAGTGAAATGAAAATTACATGCGAGGAATTTCTCTGGTGGCTGAATTGTACATTCATTCACAATGATTTCCGCTGGACGGTTCTTCCCAGTGATTACTAACACTGCAGAGGCAAAGGCTGTTGGGCTCAATTTGTCTATGCCAGTGTTTTCATTCCACATGTGACTTCTTCAGGCATACTTTCAAAACTTTGAAAATGATACAAAGTTTTAAAGTGTTATGAACTGTAAGGAGGATACTGATCACATTTAAAAGAACTAAACATGCTGGTGGACAAGCGATTGATGAAATTTAATGTCAAGAAGTTTGAAGTGATTCATTTTAGAGGAAGAATGAGGAGACAAAATTTAAACAAAAGGGTAGAATTTGAAAGTGATTGTCATAGAAGAGGGAACAAGTGATATATGTATAAATGTTTAGATGGCATGGCAGGTTCAAAAGGTGGATAATAAAAATATAGGATCCTTGATTTTATCATAGCTGCATAGGGTATAAAATTAAGGAAGTTATAATTATATAGGAACAAAGGAGTATGAGTGGGTCATTCAGTCCATTGAGCCTGCCCCACAGCTCAGTTAGATCACACCTCACTATTTACCTCACTGCCATTTTCCTGTACTAGCACAATATCTTTTGATGCTATTACACTCTAGAAATCTAACGATTTCTATCATGAACATTGTGAATGACTGAGCTTCTATAGCCCTCTGGAATAGAGAATTGCCAGTCTCCCCAATCTCTCCTCACCAGAAAATTCCACCATCCCAGGGATTAATCTGCATAGAATACTTATGGTGAGCTCTCAACAAGGTTCTAAACAACTACAGTAAGGTTATCTTTACTCCTGGCCTTGAATCCTTTTGCTTAGAATGCTGACATAACATAACCCTCGCCTTCCTAATTGTTTGCTGAATCTGCACACGACCTACAAATGACGCAGCACCAAGGATACCTAGGTCCCTTTGGAAACACGCACTTCCCAAACTGTCACTGTTTAAGAAATATTCTGCTTGTTTGTGTTTTTTGCCTCTTTATTCACTTTATGCTCCAACAATTTGTAGCCCATTCACTTAGCCAGTTCAAATCCTCCTGAAACATCCTCATAATTTACATTCTCACAGTTTGGTGTCATTGGGAAATTTGTAAATAACACTATTTCTCTTCACATCATTTGTGTATGTTATGGATACATTGACCCTGCTGGTACCCCTTTAGCAACAGTTTGCCATCCTAAGAATTATCAATATTCTCTATTTTATACTTGTTAACCAATTCTCAATCCAATGTAGTATAGTTTCCCCAACCCCAAGTGCTCTAATGGTATTTACCAAGCTCTTTTAAAAAATCATTTATGGGACTTGGGCATGGCTAGCTGGCCAGCATTGAGAGCCCATCCCTATTTGCCTTCTTGTAGCACTGCAATCCACTTGCTGTGGGTTGACCCACAATGCTGGTAGGGAGGGAATTCCAGGATTTTGACCCAACGACTGTGAAGGAACAACGGTACATTTCCAAGTCAGGGTGGTGAGTGGCTTGGAGAGGAACTTGCAGGTGATGGTGTTCCCAAGTACCTCCTGCCCTTGTCCTTCTAGATGGAAGTGGCCATGGGTTTGGAAGGTGCTGTCTAAGGATCTCTGTGTGAGTCTGTATCTCCTGAAAATCTAAAAATCTTACATCCGTGGGTTCTCTTTCATTAATACTACAAAAGTAATATTCTCAAAAAATATAGATTTGTCAAATATGGTTTCTCTTTCATAATCCATGATCTGACCAATGTTATGTTTCATTTCTAAATGTTTAGCTATCACTTTCTTTAAAATATTTTGTAAAGTTTTTTTTATTACGAATGTAAAACTGACAAGTCTGCAGTTCTCCATTCTTCATCTATCTCCCTTCTCAAATAGTACAGTTACATTTGCTTCTTTCCAGTCAGTAGGAACCTTGCCATAGTCTATAGAATTTTGAAAGATAACTAGCAATGCATCCACTTTCTCTCTAGGCACCTCCTTGAACATTCTGGGATGAATCTTCTCATCTCCTGCAGTTCAGGAGATTTATCAGTCTCCAATCTAATTAATTTTTCAACCACTACTCCTTTACTAATACTAATTTTGTTTTAGTTCCTCAGCTTCACAATTCCCTTGGACATTTAATTTATTTAAGGGGAATTTATTTATCTTCGTCTATGAAGCAATATAGCTGTTTGCTTCCTCTGCAATTTATCTATTCTCTACTGTAAATACTCTTGTCCCTACGAGCAATAGACCAACATTTGCCCCAGTTTATCTTTTCCTTTTCACATACCTAAAGAAGATTTAACAATCCACCTTTATGTTCCTTGTTTGTTTGCTTTGATAGTCTTGTTTCACTTTCTGAATGAGCTTCTTAGACTTCCTTCGCTGCATTGTAAAATGTGCTCAATACCCATCAGTTCTCTTGAGCATTCTAATATGCCCTTTCCCTTGATCTCATGCAATATTTAACTTTGTTTTATTAACCAAGGTGGAGCTACCTTTCTCTTTGAGCACTGGAACCCTGGAAAAAAGTATATTTGAAAACCCGTTAGCATTTCTTCCAATACGAGCCCTGTCAATTGTTAAATTTTTTAGTATATTGTTCCAAACTGCTGTAGCTAACCCAACCCTTATACTTTCATAACTTCCTTTATTCTGATTAAAGACCATACTTATGTATTAAGCAATATCACATTCAAACTGAATGCAATGTTCTACCATATTCTGTTTATGATTTCCCAAGTGTCCTTGACACCAAGGCCCTTAGTTAGCCCCTTCTCATTGCACACCACTAAATCCAAAACTCCCTAGTTAACTCCTCAAAATATTGCTCCAGAAACCAACTTTTATGCATTCCAGAAATTCATCCCCAACAGAATTTGTGCTGATATCAATAACCCAGTTTCGGTATAACTTGAAGTTGCCCATTATCACTGTATTAACCATGCTACATGCATCTCTAATTTCCTGGCATACACCACAACAGTGTGTTGCCTGAAAACAACACCCACCAATGTTTGCTGCCCGGTGCTGTTTCTAAGCTCAACTCAACCTGATTCTATATCTTGATCCTTGATCTGAGGTCCTCACCCACTAAGATACTGATCTTGACCCTCATTAATAGGGCTACCCCACCCTTCCTTTTTTCTTCCTATTCTTTCTAATTAGTAACTCTTAGGAAACCTAATAACTGTTAAACCTAATGAGCAATGTTATCTTTGATTTCTCTCCACTACTGCTGCCAGATCTTTAGGCTTTTCCAGCGATTTCTATTTTTGTTGTTGTTCACAACTCTTAGATATTGGTTCATAATCTTGGTCACCCTGGAGTCACATCTATGTAAAGAAATTTAAAGCATGTCCATTAACCTTAATTTACATATTGAAATAGTTTTTTTTTGGTGAATGCTATGGTTTTAACTTGACTTTCTTAACATTATTCCCTACTCTGGCCACATGTAATTTTTTTTCTGCAATTCTTCTGTCTTCTATTTTTCTACAGTTCTATTTCAATTGAAATTGTGCTCCCACTCAGATTCCTATCCTCCTGCTAGTCTAGTTTAAATCATTTGCAAAGCTCTAGTGAATCTCTCTGTGATGTTGTTAGTTCTAGCCCTGCTCAGATGCAACCCACTCACCTTGTACAAGTTCCAACTTCCTCAGAACCTATCCAAATGCCTCAGAAATCTGATGCCCTCCTTCCTATACCAGTTCTGCATTACTGAATTGTTGTTTATAAAAAAAGGCGTCACAGTGGCTTGGTGAAGGGCGGCACTGTGGCTCAGTGGTTAGCACTGCTGCCTCACAGCTCCAGGAATCCAGCCTCCGGCAACTGTCTGTGTGGAGTTTGCACATTCTCTCCATGTCTGCATGGGTTTCCTCCGGGTGCTCCGCTTTCCTCCTGCGGTCCAAAGGTGTGCAGGTTAGGTGAATTGGCCATGTTAAATTGCCCGTAGTGTTCAGGGATATGTGGGTTAGTTACATTAGTCAGGGTAAATGTACATTAATAAGGTAGGGGAATGGGTCTGGGTGGATTACTCTTCAGAGGGGCAGTGGAGACTTGTTAGGCTAAATGGCCTGTTTCCACTCTGTAGGGGTTCTATGATGATTTTCCAGCTATATATTTTTTGCTCAATTTTCCTTCTTCTATCCTCAATAGCATACAGAACTGGAAGTAATCCTGAGATTACTGTTTTTGGTTTCTGCTCCTTCTCGCTCCCTGAAATTTGCTGGCAGTACTCCATTCTTCTTCTACATATGTCATCGGTAGAAACATGAACCACAACCTGTGATTGTTCACCCATCCCCAGAAGATTGTCCTGTAATTGTTCCTTGGCACCAGGGAACAATGTTCCTTATAAACTGCTGCTCCAGGATTCAATTCGCATCGATTGGCATGTGTCTACATTGACCTTTAACTTCAGAAGTCGATACCCTGCACAGATATTGAGGTCCTCTCATTGAAAAAAAAGTAGAGGGAGTATTGCAACATACCATCCTGGCAAAATGCCTATGGTCACGGAAAGGACTTTCTGACAGCCATTTTTAGAGAACATTGTTCATTATCCAATGTTACTACTTCATTTAGCATCATAGAGATGTACAGCACGGAAATAGACCCTTTGGTCCAACCCGTCCATGCCAACCAGATATCCCAACCCAATCTAGTCCCACCTGCCTGCAGCCTGCCCTATATCCCTCCAAACCTTTCCTATTCATATATCCATCCAGATGCCTTTTAAATGTTGCAATTGTACCAGCCTCCACCACTTCGTCTGGCAGCTCATTTCATACACGTACCACGAAAACATTGCTCCTTCGGTCTCTTTTAGATCTTTCCCTCTCACCCTAAACCTATGCCCTCTAGTTCTGGATTCCCCCACCCCAGGGAAAAGACTTTGTCGATTTATCCTTTTCAAGCCATTTATGATTTTATAAACCTCTACAAGGTTACCCCTCAGCCTTTGATGCTCCAGGGAAAAACAGCCCCAGCCTATACCTCAAATCCTCCAACCCTGGCAGCATTCTTGTAAATCTTTTCTGAACCCTTTCAAGTCTCCAATAGGAAGGAGACCAGAATTGCATGCAATATTCCAACAGTGGCCTAACCAATGTCCTGTACAGCCGCAACATGACCTCCCAACTCCTGTACTCAATACTCTGACCTATAAAAGAAAGCATACCAAATGCCTTCTTCACTATCCTATCGACCTGCGATTCCACTTTCAAGGAGCTATGACCCTGCACTCCAAGGTCTCTTTGTTCAGCAACACTCCCTAGGACCTTACCACTAAGTATATAAGTCCTGCTAACATTTGCTTTCCCAAAATGCAGCACCTCACATTTATCTAAATTAAACTCATCTGCCACTTCTCAGCCCATTGGCCCATCTGATCAAGATCCTGTTGTAATCTGAGGCAACCTTCTTTGCTGTCCACTATACCTCCAATTTCGGTGTCATCAGCAAATTTACTAACTATACCTCTTACACTCACATCCAAATCATTTATGTAAATGACAAAAAGTAGAGGGCCCAGCACCGATCCTTGTGGCACTCCACTGGTCACAGGCCTCCAGTCTGAAAAACAACCCTTCACCACCACCCTCTGTCTTCTACTTTTGAGCCAGTTCTGTATCCAAATGGCTAGTTCTCCCTGTATTCCATTGAGATCTAACCTTGCTAACCAGTCTCCCATGGGGAACCTTGTCGAACACCTTACTGAAGTCCATATAGATCACATCTACTGCTCTGCCCTCATCAATCCTCTTTGTTCATTCTCAAAAAACTCAATCAAGTTTGTGAGACATGATTTCTCACGCACAAAGCCATGTTGACTATCCTGAATCAGTTCTATTAAAAGAGGAAGAATCTACTGCCCAATTATCTTCATAAACATGACGACTATTATATTGTAATGCAATGATATAGACAGTTTATTTTAATTTTACTTTAAACATTTATTGACGGAAGTCATTGTGCTTGTATTGACATATAAGAGGCAGAACAGTCCTTTCTCACTATCAGATAAATTATGCCTATGGATGCATTGAGTATATTTTCTTATAACTTTTGCTCTATGTAGGTGAAGAATTAGACACATTGGACTGGAGTTGTGCATCGTTTGGGATTTAAATTGGAATTGGTGTGATAAATATTTAGTTTTAGCTGATTCTTCCCTTGCATTTGTCATATACATGTAGGAACCTGTCTGTGGTCTAATACAATCTATGCTATTTCCTACTGAGCTCTTAGCTTTTCATGATGGTGGATAAATAGAAAATAGTGTTTTTTTGCTGACGATTAGCTTTTAACATAAGCACTTCATTACCTTTGAGACAGTTTTACCTCAAAGCGCCCTTTAATAAATATTGTTAGCACTAAACATTTCTCCCATTAGGTGCAATTGTACACAATGGATCATTTTGCCAATGAAAATATGAAACAAAAAGAAATCATTCTCAAGCTACCCTGAAAGCTTGAAAAACTTCCAGTTCTGATGAAATGTCATTGGCGTGAAACATTAACTCTGACCATATTGCTTTCCAGCATTCTCTGTTTTCATTACTTTGAAATTAATCTTTGTTGCAAAGATGTTTTCGAATGTGGAGCAAAAGACAAGTTAAAAGTGAAAGGATAAGGCTGCTTTGGTTAAAACTCACTTAAACTTGAAAAGTTATGACAATCAGATTTAATTTGCAAAGATGTCAGACCAGAGAATGAGTGACAGATGATTGACTGACGATTCGGCAAAGCTGAGAGACATGACTATATGTCTCTGGCAAATAAAGATAGTATGTTAGACTGAGCTTGGCAGGAGAAAGCAAAACTCTGAAATTTGCTGCAAACTGCAAAGTTGCTGTGTTGGATTTAAAACTTACTTAAGGGAGACAGCATTGCTGGAGGCACAAGAGATATTTTCCAGGCGAAGCCAGAAAATCCTGATCTGCTGAGACAATTGCCCAGATCTTCCAATGGGAAGTTAATCGTCACTGAAGCGTAGAGTGGAGTTTTGTATCAGGAACATGCTAATGTCCCAACATGGCTGACTCCATGAGGAAGTGTCCAGGAAATTAAAACTTTGATGGACAAATGCCTGGTGTCTGGAACCTTGGTTTCAACTAAGAGTAAGTGTCAGAGACTTTGGAGCATTCTAACTCACATATCCGAATTGTTAACATGGAAAAGTTTTTGAGGAATTGAAACCTACTTTGGCTCCTGGCTAACTATTAAGCTACCACCAACTAACCCCTCCTGAACATCACCCCCACCTCAGGGACATGACTCCATCTTCAAGCATCTACTCCGAAACATACAAATTGGTCAAAAAAGTCGTGGTCTTGAGGATTGGTAACAGTTTAGATTCCAGCAAATATCTTTCCTTAAATAAAGGGGAACAAAACTGTTCTCAGTACTCCAAGTACAGGAAGGATGCTATTGGTGATTAGAGGGTTCAGAGCCTACGGTCAGAGGGTAAGGATAAGGGGGTAGACCATTTAGAAATTTCTTCACCCAGAAACTGGGGAGCCTGTGGGATTCTCTGCCAATTCCAAGAAAGATGCAGATATCATTCTTAGGACTATAGGAATTAAAGAATATGGGGCGATTGCAGGAATAGGGTACTGAGTTGGATGATCAGCCTTGATCATAGTGAATGGCAGAGCAGGCTCAAAGGGCTGAATGGCTTCCTCCTACTCCTACTTTCTATCTTTCTATGTCTGTACATGCTAATCAGCATGTGGATGCATCGTTTCCCATTCCAGAAGTCATTGCCACACACAGGTCCACACTCCTGGAGGAAAACATAAAGGGAATATAGCCACCCTCACCCTGACTTAATGTCCAACCCCTCACAGAGCCTCCAGACTTGCCAAATCCCGACTTTGACTCCACAGGCCCCAATATAACTTGAACTGACTTGAACCCAACCCTTCCCTTCCGAAGTCCCCGACCAGACACTGCCCCCCATCCACAATTACCCCCACATGCCACCTTGCCCAAATCCCCATAGTCTCTCCACCTCTGACTGCACACTTCAACTACTCACCTCCGACTCCCACAACTCTGATCTCCAGCCTGCCCACCCTCACTGGGCCTACCACTGCATATTCCCTTGACCAAAGACTCCCACTTGGTCCTCATTAGGGAACTGATCCACCTCCTGACTCCCCAAACCTCTGACGCTGACACTCCCAATGAAACAGTTCCCCATGAACCATCTCCCAATCCAACACTCTGAGATTCCTTCACCTATCCTCCAAAGAACCAAACCATCCAGACCTGACCCTGTGTCCTCTGACCCCCACAACCTCCTCATCCCCAAAACCCTAGATTCCTATCCCTCAACCAATGACCACTTGCTGCAACATTTCCAAAACCTTCATCTATTTACTTGTTGTCCTATCTCACTACCCACCTGCCCACTTGGCACCTATTTCGCTTACCAAACTAGCACTGTCATCTCCCAAATCACTTGGCAACCTGACACTAACCTTGCCCCCTCACTTGTCTTACCTTCTCTCAACAGCTATCAAACTGGCAGGAGGGCCATGAAGCATCAGAATACAGAGCCTCATGCTGCAAAAGAGGAGTGTGATTTCAATGCCAATTCAGAATGCAGCCTCTGGTGTCCTGGCCTGGACTGCTCTAGCCCCAGGCATTTGGCCAAAAGTGTCCTCTAAAGTGGGCAACTTTAGCCTGGCCCTGGTTGGAAATAGAGCTGCCAATCCAAATCAGGGCAGTTTGACCATTATTAGGTGCTTTGTTGGTTAAAAATAAGTCTTGCAAGAAAAGCTTCCGATATCGTAAATGTAAAAATAAAAAGTGCCATTATGATTCGCAACAACTTTGAGGGGTCCAGTCAGTCCAATTCCTGGTACACAGCTGTAAGCAGGAATATTTTGCAATGCACCTCGATCCAGCAGAGCATTCAACACGCTGAAAAGACACTCCGAGCTGGAGGAGTATGCAGAGCTACATGAATTGAGGCTACTTTAAGTACTCTAAATAAACCCCATTAAATCAGTCAGGCAAGAACAGGGCCCAGAGGAAATGACACTTCATCGCGGACCTACTCAACTCACAGTCTTCCCCTGACTGTGAGGCTGCCTTACCAAACTGGGACAGTGAGCAACTTTAGGAGATTCTTAACAGAGAGCCAACCATGTCAGTGTAAACTATCATCAATTGAGATGGAAAGTCACCATGTAATTAATATATTAGCTTCCATGGGGATAAGATGAGTCAACCTCATTATTCCTGTTTCAAACAATACATCTGTAGAAAGCCCCAAAAGAGGTACATTTTCACAACAGATGCATAATCTATAAGATCCAAAAAAGCAGCTTTGAAGAAAATCTCCAGGTTGCTGCACGAAAGCTGCACTTTAGCAAATTTCCTGTTGTATATAAAACATAACATTAAAGTAAACAGGATGGTAATTGCATTTCTAATGAAACCAGCAACTCACTTGAGAATGCTTTTACCTCAAGTTCCTGCACAGCTAATGATATGAGAAAGTAGCAACTAATTGATTGCTTTTAGCAGCCTTCAATCTCACCAGCACATAAATCTCCTCGGCTGATAGTGACACCCTCCATTTCCAGTGGAAGGGAAAATGAAATTCCTGACAAAATGTTGATAAGTTGATGCTTTAGTTAAAACATTAATTGTCAGCTTCATTTGTCTGCTATGACTAGCAAGTGAGTGAAGCCAGAGGCGTGTATTGAAATAGGGCACAGTATAACAGCGCAGGTTTTGTCACAATGTGAGCAGGTCCTGCTTGTTATCAACATTTCCACAAAGTGGAACATTGCTGCAAAATGAACGACTGAGAAACCCTTTGAAAGTTCTTGTTCAAGCTTTATTTTTCCTTTTCAAAGTGACATTATTTTCTGTTCAACTCCAGAATCACAGCTCTGTGATCGACTCTGAAATGGCCTAGCAAGCTATTCAGACATATCGACTTCATTAGTTTCCTAATCTTACTCCCCCCATCTCATCCCAGATCCAGCCCTCCAACTCAGCACCCCCTCATGACCTGTCCTACCTGTCCATCTTCCTTCCCATCTATCTGCTCCACCCTCCCCACTGACCTATCACTATCACCCCCCAACTATCACCTTCCCAGCTACCTTCACCCAATCCCCAACCCAACTTGCCTATTTATCTCTCAGTCCCTTCCCCCCAACATTTCTGATGAAGGGCTTATGCCTGAAACATCATCTCTCCTGCTCCTCGGATGCTGCCTGACCTGTTGTGCTTTTCTGGTGCCACACCGGAGTCATATCAAGCTGCTAAGTAGTCTACACAAAGAAAAGACAGACCACATGGCATCAAACTAGATGCCCCAATCCTGTATGTAACTTTAAAAAAGTCCTGGCAATGTGAAAAAGTGCCAGCTATGGTCCATTCATAGAAACAAGACACATTCAACCTGGCTGCCCCATTGGTCTACTGTTGGTCAACGGCAAAGTGGTGGATGGATTCAGCAACAGAGCGAAATGTCGATTCTCCTGCTCCTCGGATGTGCGTGACCTGCTGTGCTTTTCCAGCACCACATTCTTGACTCAGCAACAGAGTGATCAAGCAGCATCCTGCTTAGCCATAACCTGCTCATTGATGCTTTGTTTAGGTTGCACCAGAACCACTCAGCTGTTGACTTCATTACAGCCTTGGTTCAAGCATGGACATGAGTGATGAGGTGACTTTGTCATGTCCTGCGCCTGAGCTGGTGGTGGGTAGTTCCTGTGGTTTTTGATGTTGCTAGACACAAGTGACTGATATGTTTGGCCATTTCTTATGCCTTCAGGTCCAGAGTCACAAGTAGGCCAGACTGGGTAAGAATGACAGATTTCCATCCCATTGGAACATCAATAATACAGATTTGTTCTTCAAGAATCAATTTGTTTCATGGTTATCATTACTGATGTGCTTTGTGGGCTATTACTACTCATTGTTCACATGTTTCCTCTGGGTATAACAATTCAATATATCAAAGTTACTTGATTTGGTGCTTCCCCAGTACTAATCCTACCAGCAGAAAGTGTGTACTGCAGATACTGGAGATCAGAGTTAAGAAGTGTGATGCTGGAAAAGCACAGCCAGTCAGGCAGTATCTGAGGAACAGTAGAGTTGACGTTTTGACCATAGACTCTTCATCAGGAATGTGATGAAAAGCTAATGAAAAGCTCATTCCTGATGAAGAGCTTATGCTTTTTGACTCTAATCCTACAAGCATCATACTTGTAAAACCTCAAGAGTTGGTTGCTTGGATTATCTGAATGTCAAGTTGGAGTGGATGGTCAATTCTTTCCTAATTCAGACTCCA
Organism: Chiloscyllium plagiosum; assembly: GCF_004010195.1. Classification (NCBI taxonomy): domain Eukaryota; kingdom Metazoa; phylum Chordata; class Chondrichthyes; order Orectolobiformes; family Hemiscylliidae; genus Chiloscyllium; species Chiloscyllium plagiosum. The sequence continues at coordinate 107,744,107 of NC_057712.1, read as the reverse complement.
AGTAGCTGATCAGAATATGTCTTCCTGGGTGCACCAACCATCATCTTTGGGCACATTCCCCTTTTATTTTATATTCACTCGTAAGATGTGGGTATTGCAGACTGGCCCAGCAATCATTGCCTGTCCCTAGTTTCCATTGAGAAGGTAGTGGTGAGCTGCCTTCTAGAACTCAATTTTTTTAGATTAGATTAGATTGAATTGAACCCGGGTCTCTGGCGCTGCGAGGCAGCAATGCTAACCACTGTGCCACCGTGCCGCCCACTGTTGCAGTCCCTGTGCTGTGGATAAACCTACAATACCATGAGGCATGGTGTTCCAAGATTTTTGACCAAGTGACACTGAACGAATGCCTTAACTCCAGTTTATGTAGGCAGTTTGCACGATTAGTCCTTGATGGGTCGAACCCATTGTCTGGTTCTCAGTAATTGATTGTTTGTTCCTTGGTGAGTGTCACAAGTGTGTCATGTCCCGGTGTTGACCCATCTCCAATTACAACAACTCTCTGTTTTTGAGGAGTTTATCTCTCTGTTTCAATCACAATGATAGTGAGTTCCTTTGTTTTCTGTCTTTTGAAAAGGCAACTAGACGTTATCTCACCTATTTCCACCTCCAGTCTCCCCGCAGCCATTTTGTCCATTATAAAAATTGTTTGTAAGATTTTTAGCAGTTCTGAAAAGTTACACACTATAATTATTCAGCACATTATGGTTTCCTTTAGATCTTGCCATTCAACTTGCTACCATCCCTTACTCCTTAGGCCAGTTCACATGCAGTTCATATCAATTAATTCCTACAATGGCTGTTTACAGCATTTTATTGAAAAGTTATTTAGCCAATCTTCATTTCTCCAACTTTTGGAGTGGGATCTGAACTCTGATTTCTGGATTACTAATGCACACCTGTGAATTATTTAAAAAAAATTACCTCAATGTTATCATACTCCATCCATTATTATCTGATAGTCTGCTGCACCATTGATATTTGAACTGCCACAAGAAGCCAGTGTGTTGCTACTAGTGACAACTTTAATCCATTGACACAATGGCCAATGAGATTGCCTAGCAAACCACTCAGTTCAAGGGCAATTAGGAATGACCAAAAAATGCAGACCTCACCAGAAATGCTCATGTCCCATGAAAAGGTAAAAGAAAATCTCCCTCAGAACTGACTTGTGGCACATTACCTTTGGCAAACTCGATTGTATATCGTTTACGAAAAAATACAAATAAAAGAAAGAACAAACTTGTGTCCATACAATATCAATGTGTTCCCAAAACCACTTTAAAGCTGATGAAATATTCAAAGTCTGTGAGAAGATTTGTAGCTCGGGTGCTTGTTGTTGTGGTTCTGTTCGCCGAGCTGGGAATTTGTGTTGCAGACGTTTTGTCCCCTGTCTAAGTGACATCCTCAGTGCTTGGGAGCCTCCTGTGAAGCGCTTCTGTGATCTTTCCTCCGGCATTTGTAGTGGTTTGAATCTGCCGCTTCCGGTTGTCAGTTCCAGCTGTCCATTGCAGTGGCCGGTATATTGGGTCCAGATCGATGTGCTTATTGATTGAATCTGTGGATGAGTGCCATGCCTCTAGGAATTCCCTGATGAAATATTTTTGACATGTAGTTACTGAGATCATGTAGGAAATATAACAGTAGACTTATGCACAGCAAAGTTCCACAAACAGCAATCAGTTAAATGACCAGATAAGCTTTTTTAGTTGTTAGTTGAGGGATAAATACTGGTCAGGAAAAGGGGAAAACTCACCCCGTTTCAAAAATGCTGCATTTTGATATTTTATTTCCATGGATTTAAACCTGCATCATTACCCTCCGACTATAAGTGTTCAGTTTCTGTTCTGCTTTCTTGAGTCTGTTTTATTTGGCTAGACTATTCTCTTTAAGTCTTCTGCATCTCTGTCTTCATCCTTTCTAAGTGCAATACTCCCTTATTCCTCGTAAGTTCCATAAACTCTTTTAATTTGCATTCTTATGTACAAAATACTAATTACACCTCTCAAGTACATTATCCTTCGCTTCCAGTCAAAATAGCAAGTCACTGTTAATTTCAGAGTTGCATCATATTCACTCCCATTATACTACCTTCCTCTCTAGGTTTATCTCTACTTCTTTGCTGACGTAATTCCAACAATTTCTTCAAAGTATTTAGTATCAGCAACTCACTCCCTGCCATCTCCACCACTACAATATCAGTTCCATATTTGTGTGTATGTTTGAGACGTTGTGGAACTTTCACTGCTCACCTGAGTTAGTTCACTGGTTTGCTGAACAAAGGTGATGGTCTTCTTTCCAATGATTAGTTCCTTTGGTGAGTGTCTATTATTCTATTATTTCATGGAGTAGACCTATGACCTAATAATGTTAACTCCAAATCTGTGCATTTGGCCATTACTAACTCTGTGGTTAAGACTCCCCTCTCTGCTTCTCCATTTGCCTAAGATTGAAGTAGGGAACTTGTGATTTGGTAGATACTTGCCTCTAATATGAACTTTTTGTCCGTTGCCTGAAACTATTTCATCTTGGACACTGAATAATGAAAATCCTCTTCTGTGCACTGACTGAGTTTTGACGGGCTTTCCTAAGCCACCAAAAAGATGTGGAAATTCTTGATGACATCCTTTGCCATTTTCCTCTTGTAGCATTGCAACCACTTCCTGTAGGAGCCTTTATTGGTTTCATGCATTCCTGCTCATCAAACCACAGAAAGCCTTGAGGATCTCTTGACCCTTGTAGTTAAAGGGCGGCACGGTGGCACAGTGGTTAGCACTGCTGCCTCACAGCGCCAGAGACCCGGGTTCAATTCCCGCCTCAGGTGACTGACTGTGTGGAGTTTGCACATTCTCCCCGTGTCTGCGTGGGTTTCCTCCGGGTGCTCCGGTTTCCTCCCACAGTCCAAAGATGTGCAGGTTAGGTGAATTGGCCATGCTAAATTGCTAAATTGCCAATGTTTCATAGTGTGCAGAAGAGGCCATTTGCCACATCCAGCCTGGAACTAACTTGGGTGCCTCATGCTGAGGCAGCAGTGCTAACCACTGTGCCATTGTACCCCACCTAAATAATTTCTGCCCTTTATCTTTGATCATTTTGAATTTCTCTTTTGCAAGTGTTTTTCCTTTCTCAGGAATTTTCTCCTTGATAGCTTCTACACATTCTCTCTTAATGTGTTTAACTCTTCCAAATTGATAACGGTCAGCTCTCCATGTTGGGCACAGAAGGCATTATTAGTATTGCCTTGCAACACCCCTTGCACCTAATATGTACGATGAATTTGTTTCCTGCTCTGTTGCCAATTTGGCAGATTTTTGTAAGTGTGACAATGCCATCTTGGGGCCTAGCCAACTGAACAAATCAGAGGAAGCCCCTTTGGTGTTGTCTTGAATGATTGCCTGGTCCAGTTCCTAATCTCAGTTTGTGTCATATACTGAACTATCAGGTCCAGTGTGTGTTCCTCCTTTGACTAGAGAGAGAATCTGATAAATTTTCATCCCAGATGCACATGATGATGAACTCATCTTTTAGTGCTCTGTATCCACAGTACTCCACTAACCAGTCAAGGTTGATTCGAGATGGTCTTATTGATTTCCTTTGATTCTGAAACCTTTGGTTAAATCTTGCCTGTTGTGACTCCTCTGCAGATCTAATATCTTGACTATGAATTTGGAATCAACAGTACTTTCTTTTCAACCCTACCTCATGAGGACTTTGTCAGCTACAGGCACAACTACATATGAGGACTTACTGATTGGATGGCTTTTCACTTCCATATGTAATCTTGGTGTTGTTCAGTGTCCCTGGAACAGTCATAATTCTGATTGCTGACCTCTTTGTGAGCCTTCATCATTCTCAAACTCAAAGGGCAGTGTTTTGGTTCATGCTCCTAACCTTTTCGTTTTCTGCACCTCACTGACCTGGGTAAGTGTTGTGATTTTTTTTCTTGTTTATCTTTGAACTTTATTTCTTTCTGATCTGCAGATATCTCTTTTTTTTGATTTTCTTCCTTGTGGACCTTGCTTTGCGGCTTCAGTTCATATTCTGAGATTGATATTCTTTTCAGCCACTGTACGTGGTGTTGGTTCTGCCGTATCCATACGATGTGCTACTTGCATGGACTTAAACCTGCATCATTATCTTCCCATGGAAGCTGCCAACCATAGATTTCCTGGGTATTGGGTGTCTGCACTGCACTCTTCAAACTGCTGTATCTGTCTCAACTGTTCTTTTCCAGCATTTTCTGTGTCTCCATCACATCCTCTTCTAAAGGTATTTTTTCTTTCACTCTTAATAAGTTCCTGCAAACACTTCTACACAGAATATTGATTACAGTTTCTTAGTAAAGTGTTTCGATTTTTCTTTTCTTTGAGTCTCAATAATAGCCTGCTGACAATAGCCAAAGGTGAATATTGTTTTTGGGACCTGTGACCTCGGTATTTAGCATCACATTAGCACTGAAATTCATACAAAACATTACTTATTTAGGGTGAGAGGCAGAGCATTCTTTTGGCTTGACAGCAGCTTTCTGTTGGTGACGCAAGGGCACAGCCTCAGTGGAAGGATCACCATTTAGAACTGAGATGTGGAAGAATTCCTTCAGAGGTTGGTAAGTCTGTGGAACTCTTTGCTGCAGAAGGCTGTGAAGGCTAAATCAATGAGTCTACTTCAGACAGAGATAGTACGGGGATCAAGGGTTATGGGGAGAAGAGATTCAAGATTAGAGTGGTGCTGGAATAGCACAGCAGGTCAGGCAGCATCCGAGGAGCGGGAGAATGGAGTTGAGGAACATATCAGCCATATAGTATGGTGGAGTTTACTCAATGGGTCAAATAGCCTAATTCTGCTCCTATATTTTATGATGTTAAGGAGTAACCTGTGCTTGCAAATCTGCAAACATGGTGTCCAACATCATAATCTCCAGACTCCGGGACCGAGGACTCTGCTCTCCCCTCTACAACTGGATCACCAACTTCCTGACCCGCAAATCACAACCAGTAAGGATAAGTGACAACACCACCTCCATAATAATCCTAAATACTAGTAGCCCGCAAGGCTGCAAATCCAGCCCCTTACTATACTCCTTATACACTCACAACTGTGTGGCTAAATTCAGCTCAAACTCCATTTAAAAATTTGCTGATGTAATCACTATAGTGGATCAGATTTCAAACAACGATAGGACAGAGCACAGGAAGGAAGTAGAGAGCTTACTGACACACTGTAAAGACAACAATCTCTCCTGCAATGTCAGCAAAATGAAGGAGCTGGTCATCAACCTCAGGAATTGGAGAAGAGGACATGTTCCTGTCTGTGTCAATGGTGCTGAGGTGGAGGTCGTCATAAGTGTCAAGTTTCTGGTAATAAATATCACCAACAATCTGTCCTGGTTCATCCACATCAATTTTACAGTCAAGAAAGCACACCAATGGCTGTACTTCCTCAGAATATTATTTGTCCACAATGACTCTTACCAATTTCTATAGATGCACCATAGAAAGCATCCTTTCCAAATGTATCACAACTTGGTATGGCAACTGCTCTGCCCAAGAGTGCAAGAAAGTACAGAGAATTGTAAATACAGCCAAGTCCATCATGCAAACCGGCCTTCCATGCATTGACTTTGTCTATACTTCCAGATGCCTTGGGAAAGCAGCCAACATAATCAAAATCCCCTCCCATTCCAGTTATACCCTCTTCCACCCTTTTCTATTAGGCAGAAGGTACAAAAATTTGAAAACACTTACCAACAGATTCAAGAACAGCTTTGTAACCGCTGTTATCAGACTTATTAACTCTCGTATATTAGAGCTGATCTTTCTCTGCACCTGCTCTGTAGCTGTAAGACTATATTCTGTATTCTGTTCTATGACCCTGATGTACTTACGTAGCATGTGATTTGACTGGTTAGCACACGAGACAGCACTTTTCACTGTATCTCGGTACAGGTGACAACAGTAAATCAAATCAAACTAAGTCATGAGATGTTATTTTGCCATCGGATACCATTTGCTAAATATTCTCAGGGTTGTGAAGAATCATACTGACAACTAATTTAAGATTGCTAGTCAGGCTTATGAGGAGAAACAGCATAAATTAAGAGTGTTTTTTGCATACAGAATGAACATACATGCCTTTTTGAACTCCCAAAACGGAGGTGACAGTCATATTCTGATGAATTTCTCACAGCAATGACTAGACCAATCAGAGTCAACTTGCTTGGTTTAGAATTTAAACAAATCTCAGCTGTTAACTGTCAGAATTTATCTAACTAGTGCATTCCCCAAGGCCCTGCCTCTATCAATCAGACTCAACTTATCAACCAATCAACATTCTTATCTCGTACAGTACAAATGTTGTTTTCCCTTTATATTGGTATTCTTGTGAATTGTCCTGAGTGTATGACAAGAACCTTCAACATAATGTATCTTTTCACCAGCAATACTCAACTGTCTAATGAACTGTACTACATTACTTTTATTCACATAGCCTATTAATTCTTTGCATTTTCACATGCAATATATACATAAGATAGAGTATCTCTTTATGACAGTCACCATGGATCAAGTGTTTAAGAAATTAATACTGCTAAGATTAAACAGGGTTTGGAATTATTCTTTCCACCACATTTATGAGGTTAATTGAAAAATTCATTTCATATATAATGTCTGATAAATCTGTATCACTATAAAAATTAGATTAGTACAGGAAATATGTTTCTGAAGAGAAAATGATCATTCAGCTTAGACTTCTATTTGTTGATAATCTAATTTTTATTTGTCATAAACCAATACATCTTTTGCCATGAAAAACAGCTTTGATTAATATTTCCATTCTCATGCAGGAGAATCAGATTATTATTCATTGCAAGTTAGTACGATCCTAGGATTAGACAGGGTTATATTTCATATCTGTGAATTTGCAACCTGCACATTATGATAGCGAATGTGCAGGGCACTAGAATAGAGTTGCATTTACATTTAATCAGCTATTTTTAGTTTCTTTGTTCAGTCAATTTCTAAAGAATTAGAGAGCAATGTAACATTATAATGAAGACTATGTTTAGAAACTGAATAGCAAGATGCAGTATTCTGACTCATTTGGTTAACACCAATAAGATAAAACATATGTCTGTTTAATGTTACTCAAATACAAGTCAACCTTATCCATAGAGTATACATGTTTTAATCGTCCAGCTATATATTCTTCAATGCAAAAATGCACTGCAGTCACAACACTGGCATATATTACCATTTTATTATGGGGATGTGCAGGTTTGAAATTTACCAGCTTCTGTATTTATTTTAGCTACTGCATGGAACAGTCCAAGCTGATGACTGACTGCTCCAAGCAAGCCATGATCACAAGTTCCCAATGAGATATTTAATATTAATGCTATTTTATTTCAACATACGAGGTCTAATGGCTGGTCACTCATTATGATGTATGGTTTCTAAATCACCTTCAATGATTTGGTGTTACTTTGATTGAAAGTATAGGCTGCGTCTGGCTTCAAACAAAATCACTTCTTGGCATGACATGTTGCATGTTGCTGTGAGTATTCTTAATAATGTACAACCATCCATCATTTATGATTTTTGCTCTCATTGTTGCTTACTCCATCCTTGGAATATTGTATTATGTGTGGCGGCCCTGTCAATCACTCTGTTACTGTTTTTACTTAACTAATTTTTTTTATGTTTAACTTTTCAAGAATTGGAAAGTAAAATAATACTGCAAGGTTTAGGAACTGCAGATGGGAATTTGAATGGCAATTATGTTTTGTTTTGCAGTTTTGTATTTGTTTGCTCTGGAATTATGTTGGGAATGTTGAAGATGGAAGTGATGGTTCAGGTGAATTGCTTTGGATAAGCTCTCTGTGAACCTTGGCAGCAGGGCCACTCCTGTCTATTGTCCTCTTCCTCCTCCTCCTGTTGCTGTACTTATTGCTGTCTAGGTGGCAGCAATTGAGATTCCACATGATGTTAAAGTAATGGAGAGTACAGGAAACCACCACAAATCTGGGAACCCAGTCAGCTGTACAAAGTAAATTGCCATTTAAACAGTCCTGGAAGTGGAATTAATATGTATTGATGCACCAATATTGATCCATGTGGTCATTCCACAACAGCTCAGGAGCTGCATCAAGATCCTGAAAGGAAGTATGAGACATGTCTGAAGAGGACAGCCCATTTTCCCCCATTTGTTGAGCATAACTAGGGTTTTCTGAGTCAACGGACCAAAGCAGTGCCTAGAAATTAATCAACATGTTTTAAAAATGTTTTTAAAAGTACTCAGATTACTCAAGAAGTCCAGCATAAGAATAAAGTTTTTGAAAAGTACTCGAATTACCGTCCTTGTCACCAAGTCCCATGCTAGCACCTCATCTCCAGACCATACTGGGCCAAGTCTCCCAACCATGCTGGGCTTCAAAACCTGAGGCCATGCTTCCAGCCCACAAGGGCCTCAGCTTCCCTGCGACGGCCTCCAGTTTGGGATTCGTCTCCCCTGTAATGGACTCCAATCAGGGACTCGCCTCCCGTCTTGGCCTGGTCTGGGATTCGCCTCCTGCATCAGCTTGGTCTGGGACTTGCTTCCCATGCCAGCCTAGTCAGGAACTCACCTCCTGCTCTGGCCTAGTCTGGGACTCACCTCTGGGACTCTCCTCTCATCTGGGAGTCACCTGCTCCATTCCCTGAGTGTAAGTTTAAGAAATTAAAAGCTTAGGAGAAAAGAAACTGTAGAAAAGAGAAGAAAAAGAAGAAAAAGTAAAGGAAAAGAATGGGCAGGGCAGAGGAGCTCCAGCTGGAGCATCCTACTCTCCCACCATCTTATCACAACCATAGGTCAGCTGCAAGGGAAATAGGAACACCTGATAGCAGCACAAATTGCTGGTTGAGTTTAACATGTTGCAAAACAGGCATTAGGACAGCCCAAATATGTGACGCCTCACTGCGATTCCTATATTTTAAGGAGCGGTTTAAATTTTGTGACACACACCCAAGATGCCCTGAAGCAATCAGATATAGAAGGTGACACACTTCTAGTGTGTAATGAGCATATTGGATGATTAGCCACTTATTTTATGTGTGAGAAATGGGTGCAATCTCATCAAATTCTAAGGCAGTAGATTTTATTTGAAAGTGATCTGGCTTTTCCCTCGATCTTGCAGCTTTGAAGCACAACGTTGCAGAATCTATACTGAATTAAAACTGGGGACATAATTTGGAGCAAAGCTAATGTCTAAACTATTTCAGCATGGAAATGGAAGAGACAGCCCAAGCTAAAATGAGACAAAAATTCTTGTTTGTTAATATTGTATTTGCCTCCTGTGGTCTGGAGTATTCTTGCACATGGCTTCCTGCTGATCATGCTCATCTTATAATCTGTCTTGAATTGACAAATTCATGGCAACACTGTGCTGCAGAAATCATCAAAAGAATCCCCACCTCATCAATACTTACTAATTTGGTTATCATTGTGAGCACATTCTGATGCTTTGATGTTGACTTTACATGAAAGAAATCACAGTGAGGAAGATAAGTAAATTATGAGTGTGCACAAATATGAAATTAACTGCTGGTTAGCATATAATTAACTGGTGACTTAAGTAGATCATTAGAGGGCAGTTTAACAATCAGCGATTTGTGAGATTGGGTCAAATGGGAAATTAAAATGTTTAGCTTTTGAGAAGATTGGCTGTCAAGTTATGAAAAGCGTTCAATGTATTCCAGAATCTTTTCCTCTTCCTCCAACATGGGAGGTGTATTATTTGGCTAATGGAGCCTGAGTTAGTATCTGAATTTTGCTTTGACAAATTGTAATGACAGATTGGGTCTCCTATGTGCAGCATTAAAGAGATTGTGAGTGACTTTCTAAACTGGTGCAGTGCAGGTGATATAGCAAGTCATCTACCAATTGAAGATCATGAAGGTCTATATGGGTCAGTTTTGTCTTGGCAAGAAGATAACTGAGGGAAAGGAGTTCCATTCTGAAGAAGGGGGTCACTGGATCCAAAATGTTAATTCTGCTTTCATTCCACAGATGCTGCTAGATCTGCTGAGATTTTCCAGCAATTTCTGTTTTTGTTTCTGATTTCCAGCATCCACAGTTGTTTGATTTATCTTTGGAAGTAAAAGAGTTATGTATTCAGACATTATTAAATACTGACACGAGAGGACAGTTGATCTTCAGTGGAGTGAATAGCCACAGTCACATGTAATGTAAACAGTATGGAGCAATCACATAGCCTGCTTGATAATGGTCCAAATTTTGAAGCTTTCTGTTTCAGATCATCGCTGAAAATGTGTTGCTGGAAAAGCGCAGCAGGTCAGGCAGCATCCAAGGAGCAGGAGAATCGACATTTTCAGCTCTGATCTCCAGCATCTGCAGTCCTCACTTTCTCCTGTTTCAGATCATCCTCTCATAACAATCAAAGCATCAAAGAATCATGAAGTTATTACAGTATTATCAGAAAAATCACACTGTGGAAACTATTGCAGAACTTCCTTTTGTCCTTAAGAAGGAAAATCCTGACAGGCATTAGCTTGATTTGCCTACATTTTTTGGCTGAGGAAATTCTCCCAGAGATACAGCTTTAGGAGGAACTTTTGACAGTGTCTTATAAGTCCAAGAAATATACTAAAAATGACCCAACGGATTCTTCAATGCATTAATCAGCCTGACTAAAGTATTGAACCAGTCCAAAAATTTGAATGTGCAAGATATTTCATCACAAAGACCGATATATGGGCTGAAATTTTGAAAGGGGCTATGGGATCAGGACTTGGTTTTATTAGGTTTCAAACATCCAGGCCCCAGAGATTATCTCAGCATCCCAAAACCTTGTTGCTGGACAGAATAGGGCACATATTTGCCACAAATCAACTGTTCATAAGCTCATTAAGGACTTTACTAAAAGGGGCTGCTTGTTCCAAATCCGATGTTCAAATATTTTCCTGTGAATTGGAACAATCTTCAACTCAGTGCACATCTATGCAGACAGATTCACTGTGAGGATCTAATTAATTTCTATGAAGAAGATTTGTTGGGCTAGCCAGTGCCAGTACAAACACTGGATTTTAGCATGTCACGCACAACCACTTTCTGTCCTAATGCACCTCAATGGCCTTCCTAAGAGTTGCTTGCTCTAAGAAAGTGGCAGCCTCTAACATGGATGCCATCTGCTTTTGTCATTGAGATTGGACAGACAGCTCCCACCTCCTGGAGGTGCTCACTCTTGTAAATGAGCCCACTTGTGGCCCAATTCAGCCATTTCATTTAGAAGTCACTTTGCAAGGATAAAATAACCAAAATAGGACCATGATATATCCAGGTTTCATGTTCAACCACAGACTGAAAACCTAGCCCATCGAGTGACACAGAACACATCTGATAATCTTATGGCCGACTTTAAGTTTAATTGCACTTTGCACCAGTCAAAGTAATAGAAAAATGAATTACATAATCAAGGTTTTGAATTTTAATAGAGTAGATGAATTAACAATGATTTTTAATAAAAAGCTCACAGCCCTTAATTGAGATGATACAGCGGTAATTATTTTCACAATCAGTTACGTAACTGGTTTTAATGAAAGTGATTGATTGAGTATGTAGTCAACAATATAATAAATAATTTAGGCCAGCATTTTTAGAAAGAAGCAGAAGACAAAGTGAACTGGAGCTGGTTTGATCTTTAGAAAAAGTTCCAGAAGTTGGGCCAAAGTTGAAACAGAGTATGCAAGTTTGTCTACCCATCTACCTGGACATTGGGGCTAAAGGTAAAAACAGAATATAGAATAAATTTGGCTAAGAGGATCTATTTGTTGTAAGATATTTAAAATAAGTAACATGGACTGCATCAGCATTCTTTTCTCAGAACATTCAACAATTCAATAACTGGAGAGAAAGCTAGAGAAAGCAATACAAAGCAGCCCAGATTGGAACTTCAAAAATCATTCTGCTCCTGCCAAAAAAACTCAGTTAGAACTAGTTCTTTCATTTTCAAAAAAATCAACTTTCTTTATGGTTGACTGGTTAATACTGAGTCATAAAGTGTGGCACTAGAAAAGCACAGCTGGTCAAGCAGCATCCAAGGAGCAGGAAAGTCAATATTTTGGGCATAAGCCCTTAATTAGGAATGTGGGAGGAGGAGCCCAAAGGGGCTGAGAGATAAATGGGAAGGGGTGAGGATGAGGGATAAAGTAACTTGGAAGGAGATAGGCAGATGAAAGTGGGGGTGATGGTGATAGGCCAGAGTGGAGGGTGGAGTGGATATGTGGGAAGGAAGATGGACAGGTAGGACAGTTCAAGAGGGCGGTGCTGAATTGGAGGTTGGATCTGGGATAAGGTTGGGGGAAGGAAGATGAGGAAACTGGTGAAATTGACATTGATGCTGTGCGGTTTAACATGCCAAAGACATACAAATCCTGGGCCTCCTCTACCACCAAATCCAAGCCACCAAATGCCTGTAGGAGGAATGCCTTATCTTCCACCTTGGGACCCACCAACCACATGGCATCAATGTCGATTTCATCAGTTTCTTTATCTCCCCTCCCCCTACCTTAACCTATTTTTTCTCTGATCTTCAGCATCTGCAGTCCTCATTTTCTCCTGGTTAATACTGATCCCATCTTGATTGTCCAATTCAACCCTAGCTCTAACCCTAGCTTCTATACAATCAACACAGGAATTCTTGGACATCATCAGAAATATACACACAGACAAGGAAGAAACCATGGTCTCATTCGACGTAACGGCACTGTTCACCTCTATTGACAAAACCCTAGCCAGAGAAACAATAGCCAACCTGCTGAACAGACATAACAGACAACAGGACATTGAACCCATCAACAAAGACGGCATACTTAAACTACTGGACTTGTGCCTCTCAACACACTTCAAATTCAACAATCAGATATACGAACAAATCAACGGAACACTCATGGGCTCACCGATCTCGGGACTCATAGCAGAAACAGTAATGCAAAGGTTAGAACAAA